>NC_063352.1:5597128-5599661 GCF_021869965.1 Rhincodon typus | reverse complement strand
TTGGATAGGCACATGGAGGATAGTAAAATGTAGGGTATGCAGGGTAGTTTGATCTTAGTAGGATAATAGGCCGGCACAACATCGTGGGCCGAAGGGCCTGTTCTGTGCTGTGCTGTTCTATGTTCTATGTTCTACTGCTTGATGACCAGCACAGACATGATGGGCCAAAGGGCGTCCTTCCACTCTGTATGACTTTACGACCTCAATTTCACTTCACTCAAATGTGGCCTTGATATCACTAGCAGTGACTTTCACCTCACCTCTGGAGTTTAGCGCTTTTATCCGTGCTTGGTGTAAGGCTGGAATGAGGTTCGGAGCTGAGTGGGCTTGGCACAACCCAAACTGGACTTTAGTGAGCAGGCCATTGTCCAGTGACACTTGATGCCACCGTTGTCCATGCCTTCCATCACTTTACTGATGATCAAGAGTAGACTAATGGAGCAGTAACTGGTCGGGTAGGACTTGACTTGCTTTTTATGTACAGGACATACTTGGGCAAATTTCCACATTGTCGGATAGATACCAGTGTTGTAACTGTACTGGAACAGCTTGGCTAGGGAAGCGACAAGTTCTGGAGCACAAGTCTTCAGTACTTTTGCTGGAATGTTGTCAGGGCCCATAGCCTTTGCAGTATCCAGTGTCTCCAACCATTTCCTACTCTCACATGGAGTGAATCGAATTGGCTGAAGACTGGAATCTGTGATGTCAGGGATGTTCACTGAGAACTCCTGGCAGGAGACTGTTACAAACACATGATAATAGCCACTTTGTTAGCCTTCTGTGGCTCGCATTGTGTAATACTTTTTGTTTTCTGTTCAAATGCTTTAATTAAAAAAGTTTCTTCCATTTCCCATTCCGATTATTTCATTGTTTCTGACCTCCAGTGGCTGCCGGTCTTTTGGTCTTTTTGTTTCACTTACCTTTCTGACTTCTCTTCTGCACGCCGGCTACTTACCAGCATCTTTTATCGTTATCACCTTAACTGTGTCTGACCCACCTCCCACACTTCAGCCCTCACCCCTTCCTCTCCCTCCCACAACAGTGATACAGTCCCCCCTTATCCTCACCCACCAGCATCCACATCCATAGGATCGTTAGCTGCCATTTCCACCACCTCCAGCAGGACACATATTCCCCTCCCCTCCCCTGCTAGCCTTCTGCAGGGACCATTCCCTCTGGGGAACCCTGGTCCTCTCCTCCTCCACTGCCAGTATCTCCTCACACCCCCACAGCGCCTTTCCATGCAATCACAGAAGGTCCAACACTTGCTGTTTACCTCCTCCCCAAGCTAGTTCCTCCCAACATCTTTTGTACAAATGTGCAGCTCATTCTAATGATAGTAATTTGTTTTCTTATTCACTCATGGGATGTTGGCATCACTGCCTCGGCCAACATTTACTGTCCATCCCTAATTGCCCAGAGGGCAGTTAAGAGTCAACCACATTGCTGTGGGTCTGGAGTCACATGTTGACCAGACCAGGTAAGGATGGCAGTTTCCTTCCCTAAAGGACATTAGTGAACCAGATGGGGTTTTTCCTGACAATCAAGAACAGATTCATGGTCATCTTTAGATTCTTATTGATTTCAAATTCTGCCATCTGCTGTGGTGTGATTTGAACCCAGGTCCCCTGAACCTTACCTGGGTCTCTAGTATGTTCTAATGATAATACCACTAAGCCAGTTGGAAATAACTGCAAAGCAGCAATAAACTGCATCTTGTTTACTTGACAAGCCTCTTCCTGTTAGACCAGAAAGTATGTGCGAGGTTAACCACCAAATCACATAAGCCCCTAAAGAACACAGAGGATATGGTTGGTAGCACACACAATAAACTACAGTCAATATGATATGTTATTAACGCATAAAGTAATTTGTGCATCTTGCTATAGTTATTTCAGTAGAAAACTGAATATGTTTTCTCTCCATTGCTTCCAGAACAGAGGATTTGATCTCTCAGTTCCTCTCCTTACTGCTGTGAGTGTTATGCATCTTTGCTAATTTAATTATTTGACAGCATGCTCTGTAAGTGTTGTAAATAGATCGAGCTAAGCTTGGAAGCAGCTCACTAGATGTCACTGACAGAATAGAGTTAACGCTATTTCACCCAGATCTTACATTACTCCAGCTGAAAATGATGCAGTGTCTTGTTCAATTTTACATATGTTGAACCATATTTATATTCTTGTAAACTTCTGTAAATGTTTTATCGCACGTTTTAGTAATGGCAAATTTAATAGAACAATTATTCCTTATCACTGATTAGCACGATGATAATTTTCATTTTCCCTACTTTGCTCTTTCTCTGCTGCATTTCTTTTTCAATTACTCTTTACTGCTGTTGCCATGGTTTCCTGCCTATTTAAACTAACATGTGATGACGTTGCTGACAATATTGAGAAGATTCATTAAAAATGTAATATATACAAGCTAGTGAAATCTTCTCGTTACAAAGTCTAGGACTGAGATACAAAATTAGATGCAAAGGAATGTCACTCACACACACACACACTCACACACACACACACACACACAC
>NC_063352.1:5585233-5595233 GCF_021869965.1 Rhincodon typus | reverse complement strand
GGGTGGATTGGCCATGCTAAATTGTCCATAGTGTTCAGGTCTTCGTGGATTAGCCAGTGTAAAGGGGGAGGGGGTGGGTCAGGATGGGATGCTCCCCAGAGGGTCAGTGTGGGCTCAATGGTCTGAATGCCCTGCTCCCACACTGTAGGGATTCTATGATCCTTATGAAGGAAACCAGTGACTAGCTGCTAACGTGCAATAAGCTATTTCTTGTTAACCAAAAGATACTCCTCCTGATAGACCAGGAAATGGCCAGTCCCTGTGGTTTCCAGCACTGAAGGATGGGATGACAGCAACATTCTTCCTCGTGAGTGGCAGATCGTCGAGAACAGTGTGAATTGGTGGCAGCCATGCGGGTTTGACATAACTGCTCATGCAAGCAGGTGTGTGAAATCTTCAGAACCAGTTGCTTGCTGAGAGAGCCGAAAGTTTCACAACCCTACAGCAGACAGCCCCAAGGAATCCTCAACAAGGAAGGATACTCCAAGAGAGTCGTAAAAACATTCCAGTCCAGTCGTCTCCCGGCAGGAGAGTTAGCGACCTCCTGTAGACAGAGAATTAGTAACTCCAAAGCTACATCATGAGGCGAAGGTCTGTGATAGCAGTCCTGAGTCAATTGGAGGTTGCATGAGTAAAGCTTATGGTCCATTATGGGGCAGGGGGATCTTTAAAATACCACAGTCTGAAATGGTGTGAAGTTAAAAGCATACTTGCAGCTCAGTTTGAGTGTCACTGCTATCGCGAACAGGCACCATGGGGCACAGCTACAGAAATGGAAGTAAAGGATTGCAAAAGAAACATTAATCTGAGTTCACAGGACTGGAGAAAGATCTCATTAAAGCGATGGGAAGACCAGAAACCGACACAGACAAGGTCGAACGGGTGCAATAAGTTTGGGAAGTGGCTATTCAGATCACGAAAATGTGGGAAATCTTCATAAGAGCCGCAATAAAGGTGAGAATCATTTCTTTAAACCGCAAAGAGTGGGAATCATTCAGTAAAGTATTGATTAAAGAGGAAATAATTTATTACAGCAACAAATAGTGGGATTGATCAACTGGGGGCATGAACAGGCAGGAATCCCCCATTTTACCCAAGAAGGTGAGACCATTCATTTTAGTTACAAAGCACAGAAGACACTCCAGTATAGCAGCAGAACTACTATTGTTGCAAAATAAACATATCTTAAATGAGTAGAACATATAATTACATAAGAAGGATACGACATCAGAAATACTATTCCCAGAATGACTTAATGTTAGAGATGGAATAACCAGAGCACAGAATGGGACTGTTCCCTCCAGGACACCTTGGTCCACTCCAAGTCATAGAGTCATACACCACTGAAACAAGCCCTTTGGTCCAACCAGTCCCTGCTGACCATATTCCCAAATAAACTAGTGCCACCTGCTTGTGCTTGGCCCATATCCTTTCATTTCTTATTCATGTACTTATCTAAATGATTTGTAAATGTTGTAATTGTACCTGCATCCACCTCTTCCTGCGGCAGTTCATTCCACGCACGGACCACTCTGTATAAAAACATTGCCTCTCATGTCCTTTTTAAATCTTTCTCCTCTCACCTTAAAAATATGCCCCCTAGTCTTAAAATCCCCCACCCTAGGGAAAAGACACCTACCATTCTCCTTAGATAACAAGGTGGAGAGCTGGGTGAAGACAGCAGGCCAAGCAGCATCAGAGGAGCAGGAAAGCTGATGTTTCGGGTCTGGACCCTTCTTCAGAAATCATTCTCCTTATCTATACCTCTCATGATTTTATAATTCTTTAGAGGTGAGCTTGCAAGATGGATTAAAAAACTGGCTCGGTCATAAAAGACAGAGGGTAGCAGTGGAAGGGTGCGTTTCTGAATGGAGGCCTGTGACCAGTGGCGTTCCTCAGGGATCAGTGTTGGGACCTTTGCTGTTTGTAACATATATATAAATGATTTGGAGGAGAATGTAATTGGTCTGATAAGTAAGTTTACCAATGACACAAAGATTGGTGGAATTGCGGATAGCTATGAGGACCGTCAAAGGATACTGCAGGATATAGATTGATTGGTGACTTGGGCAGAGAGATGGCAGATGGAGTTTAATCCAGAAAAATGTGAGGTAATGCATTTTGGAAGGTCTAATTCAGATGGAAAATATACAGTAAATGGCAGAGCCCTTAAGAGTACTGATAGACAGAGGGATCTGGGTGTATAGGTACACAGGTCACTGAATGTGGCAATGCAGGTGGAAAAGTTGGTCAACAAGGCATATGGCATGCTTGCCTTCCTTGGCTGGGGCACTGAGTTTAAAAATTGGCAGGTAACGTTGCAGCTTTATAGAACCTTAGTTAGGCCGCATTTGGAATATTGTGTTCAATTCTGGTCACTACGCTACCAGAAGGATGTGGTGGCTTTGGAGAGAGTACAGAAAAGATGTACCAGGATGTTGCCTGGTATGGTGGGCATTAGCTATGAGGAGAGGTTGGAGAAACTTGGGTTGTTCTGACTGGAACGATGGAGGTTGAGGGGTGACCTGATAGAGGTCTACAAGATTATAAAGGGCATGGACAGACTGGACAATCAGAAGATTTTTCCCAGGGTGGAAGAGTCAGTTACCAGGGGCCATGGGTTTAAGGTGCGAGGGGAAAGGTTTAAAGGTGATGTACGAGGCAAGTTTTTTTTTTAAACACAGAGGTTGGTGGGTGCCTGGAACTCGCTGCCGGGGGAGGTAGTGGGAGCAGATACTATAGTGACTTTTAAAGGGCGTCTTGACAAATACATGAATAGTATGGGAATAGAGGGATACGGTCCCTGGAAGGGTAGGAGGTTTTAGTTGTGATGGGCAGCATGTCAGTGCAGGCTTGGAGGGCCGAAGGGCCTGTTCCTGTGCTGTAATTTTCTTTGATCTTTGTTCTCTATACAAGGTCAGCCTCAACCTCCTATGCTCCAGTGAAAATTGTCCTAGTCTATCCAGCCTCTCCCTATAATTCAAAACTTTCTTCATTCCCAACGCCTCCCCATATCCCGCACGGCACCTTCCCATGCAACCACAGAAGGTGTGACTTGTGCCTGTTTACTTCCTCCCTCCTCAGTATCCAAGGCCCCAAACACAACGTCCAGGTGAAGCAGTGATCTACTGGTGCTACACTCAATCTAGCTCACAATGTGGTCTCCTCTATATTGAGGAAATGAAATGCAGACTGGGCAACTGCTTTGCAGATGCTTACATTCTGTCCGCTAAAAAGACGCTGAGCTTCCAGATGCCTGCCACTTCAACACACTACCGTGTTCCCTGGCCAACATCTCTGTCTCAGGCTTGCTGCAGTGCTCCAGCAAAGCTCACTCCCACTTGGGGATCCTGTAGCCTTCAGGACTCAATATCAAGTTCAATAATTTTAAAGCTTTAGGCACCTTCTCCCATGTTCTTACCTCAACCCCCACACCCCAAGCCTTGTCATGGGCTGTTTTTAACACAGCCAACCCATTTGCACCTATTCATGGTCCCCATTATCTGTTCTTCTTTCTCCCTGGTTCACCATTTTCCATTGCTTTGTCTGCCTAACTATTTCTCTCTCTTTGGGCTCCTATCCACTCACCTCTCCACCCCTACACCCCCTCCAAACCCCTGTTATTAGCATAAATACCATTTGCTCCCAGCTACAATCATTTCTGAAGAAGGGTCACTAGACCTGAAACGTTAACTCTGTTTTCTCTCCACAGATGTTTCCAGACCTGCTGGCTTTCTCCAGCAATTTCCCTTTTTGTTACAGAATTGGACATCTTGGAGAAACCATTTCTGAGTTACTGAATAGTTTCTAAATTAGATAATAAATCAGAAGCTGAATAAGTAAATACACTTCTATACACAATTGTGAATATTGCTGATGAGAAAGAAGCACAGGTAAACAAGCAACAGAAATATTTGAAGAGGTATATAAAATATTTCAATTATTTCAACCTCACAACTAAAAAAATTCTCAAAAGAGCAGGATTTAATAGGAAGGTTTAGCATTCATGGAAATCTGTAGATGGTTTAATAAATGATTGCTACACATCAATGAATCACAGAATTAATATGGTACATAATGAGGCTATTTGGCCCATTGTGCCTGCACTGACTCTATTATACAATGGCAGTCTTCTGCCTTTTCCTCACATTCCTGCACACCATTACTAGCCAAAATAAAATCAATACCCTCTTGATTCTCAATTGAGCCTGCTTTAACCATATTTCCATTTAGTGCCTTTGGTGGAGAAATGCATGCAAAGTCACTTTAAGTCAGAATTCATAACAGACAGAATTGTTCTAGAAATTGCTGAAGAATCTTTGTCAGATTTATTACAGTCCAAAGAAGATCTGATTTTAGTCAAAGCCATTCACATGGGAAGTGATGCAAAAGTCTGGAAGCAACATTGTACTAAGCTAGGAAGATCAATCTTGGCAGAGGAGATGAACAAATGTCAGGAAATTCTTAAGTTACAAAGCCACTAACAACACACATGACTGGTACCAGACAATAAAAATCCTTGTCAGTGCCATGGAGCAAAGGAATCTCACTTGTATAGACAGTGTCCAGTCATAAAATGTGAATGCTTTAATAGTTACATCATCAGTCATTTCAGAAATCAAAAAGTTACCCACACAAAAGAAAAGTTAATGGTGTAGAACAGTCAACAATGGCAGAAAAACCTAAAGTGTTTCTCAGGGAAATATAGAATCATAGAGTCATATAGTGCGGCAACAGACCCTTCAGTCCAACCAGTCCATGCTGACCATAGTCCCAAACTAAACCACCTGCCTGCTCCTGGCCCATATCTCTCCAAACCTTTCCTATTCATGTACTTATCCAAATGTCTTTTAAACCTTGTAATTGTACCCACATCCACCACTTCCTCAGGGAGATCATTCCACATGTGAACCACCCTCTGTGTAAATCATTGTCCCTCACGTCTTTCTTAAATCTCTCTCCGCTCACCTTAAATCTATACACCCTATTCTTGAAATCCACCACCCCAGGGAAAAGACACCTGCCAATAACGCTATCTGTGCCTCTCATGATTTTATAAACTTCTTTAGGGTCACCTCTCAACCTCCTAGTCTCCAGTGAATAAAATCCCAGCCTGTCCAGCCTTTATTTATAACTCAAACCTTCAACACCCAGCAATATCCATATGATCCTGGCCTTACATTTTGGCAGACAAGCTGATACTTAAATCTATGGTCATCTCCAAATTTCAAGGTAGACACCAGGGTAAGTGTCACTATTTTATCAGAAGTGAGCCATGGTTAAGAAAATAATGAAAAGAATTGCAACAATAGAAGGCATTGCACTTGGTTTAAAGTAAATAAGAACATCTCCAAGACAGGGGATGCTAAGTGGTGAAAAACCTCTATGGATTTTACAATCAAGAATTCTTACTCTTGAGTAGGAAGACCAGTGTTGACCTCAATCGTCTTCAAGTGGTGAAAGATTTTAAACAGTAAAAAGTTGAAGAGCTGTAGGTAGAGGAACAATTGATTAATGGTCAGGCATTAGAAGATTTTAGAGAGCTCTCTAAACTCATGGCAGAACCTAAACAGAATCCATTGCAGCTGCTCATACAACATAGAATGCTGGCACACCCAACAACATTAGTCTGTTTAAAAAATCCTTTCAAAAAGTACTGCTTTGTTAAACAAAATTAAATTGTTTTTAATGGAATGCCAAGTCGTATATATTCTTGAACAACCTCTCGGGCCTTAAGAACCTAATTTTATATTTGTAGAAAACTAAATTTCTTCACACTGATAAGCTGTTCCACAGATTTTTAAAATAATAACACTCTTTTAAAACCAGTTTATATTTCATTTTCTGCCTTAATCCCAGGAGTGCATCCTAATCTTTTATAGAATCATACTGTACAGAAAAGGCCTTTTGGCCCATTGAGTCTGTACTGCCAAAAATACACTAAATCTACCCAAGCCCCACTTCCCCCCATTTGGCCCATAGCCTTGAGTGTTTTGATATTTCAAGTGCTCATCCAACTACTTTTTAAAGATTGTGAGATTTTCCATCTCAACTATTCTCCCAGGCAGTGCATCCCAGATTCCCACCACACTCTGGGTGAATTTCCTTCCCTCAAGTTCCCTCTAATCCTCCCACCTTTCACCTTAAAATTATGTCTCCTTGTTATTGACTTTTCAACTAAGGAGAATGAAATAACTGCACAGAGTCCGGTATCCTGTCGCTGAGTCACCCTTTATTTACATGTGGCTTGACACTGGTCCATCTCCCTCAGAGCCAGCTGTCAGAGTGAACAGAACCTTAGACACGGCTGTTCTTATCTGTCAGCCAGGGCTCCCTGATTGGACCAGGTTAATAGCCCCAATCAGGGAACTCATATTCTCTGAGGTCCACCTGCCTGACCTCATTACAATCACTAGAGAGAACAGTTGCCTCCTGTTCACCCTGTCTATGCCCCTCATAATCTTACACATCTCTATCAGGTCCACTCTCAACCTTCTCTGCTCCAAAGAAAACAATCTCAGCTTATCCAGGCTCTCTCCATTGCTGAAAGGCTCCATTCCAGACAACATCCTGGTGAATCCCCTCTCCATTCCCCTCCAATACAGTCACGTCCTTCCTGTAATGCAGTGACAAGAACCGCACCCAGTACTCCAGCTGTGGCCTAACCAAGGGCCTGTATAGCTCCAACATAACCTCCCTGCTCTTAGAATCTAGGCCATGACTAATAAACGCAGGTATCCCATATGCTGTCTTAATTACCCTATTAACCTGTCCTGCTACCTCAGGGATCTGTGGCCAAGTACTCAAAGGTCTCTCTGGTCCTCCTTCCATCTTTGTTTCACTTTCTGCAAAATAATTCAAGATTAAACTCGGGAATTGTTTCACAATTGGGATGGTCCATCTAAGGTCAGAAATCACACAATGCCCGGTTATAGCCCAATAGGTTTAGCTTGTGATTTTAAACAAACCTGTCAGACTGTAACCTGGTGTCCTGTGATTTCTGACCTTGTCCATCCCAGTCCAACACCGGCACCTCCACATCATGGTCCATCTAAAACAGAGATTAGGAGATTTTTTTTTGTCTTCTCAGAGGGTTGGAACTTTCTTCCTGAAAAAGTTGTGAAAACAAAGGCTTTGAATATTTTTAAGGCAGAGGTGGATAGATTCTTGTCGAGAAAAGGGGTTGGAAGGTTATCGGTGTGGGCATGCATGTGGATTTGAGGTGACAATTAGATCAGATATAACCTTATTGTGTGGCAGAGCGGATTCAATGAGCTGAATGGCCTACTCCTGCTCTTATTTCTTATGTTCATATGAAGGAAAATCAGTATTTGTTATTTCCATGGTTTTGCTGTCTCTGAGAATTCTTTAGCCTGCTTTTTGATTACGCTGCAGTCCCTAAACACCAGCAATCCCCTTCATTGTTGTTGTACTGGGACAGGGAAGTCTGTGCAATGAAGGTCACTCAATCTTTGTGAGCATTTTTCTTCAGGGTCGGCGTCAGCTACATGCTATAGACAACAAAACCTTGGCTGTTTGAGTCAAACAATATCTTACATATCACATGAAGGTAGCGTTTGAAAAGATTATGAAGTTGAACAATTTCACTTGGTTACAGAAGACAAAGCACCGAAAGGAGAGGCTGGTTTTCTGAACACATTCACCTTGGCTCATTCTTACTTTTCTTGAGTTTTTACAGGGCAACACAGACTTGTTTCTTTCTAATTCATGCACTGGACATGGACATTGCTGAGTGAGCCTAACATTTATTGTCCGTCTCCAGTTGCCCCTTGAGAAAGCGGGGGTGGGCTGCCTTTAGGAACCGTCGCAGTCCATGTACTATAGGTGTAATGGCCAGGAGAGAGGGAGGGGCTCCAAGGACTTTGACCTACATGGTGAACCATTAATCAACGTGGAATCAGTTTGGGCCACAAACAAATTAGGCTCCATTGGGCTTAGAATTCCTTTGTGCTGTTTTTTGTTTGGGACCCACCAGTCACTGTATTCATACCAATTATAGAAAATAATTTGTTGTACAAATTTGAAAAGAAACACAGGGGCTGAAACCTACATTTGTTTTGGCTCAAAGAAGCTTTTAGAAATGACCTTGTTTCCAGTTCCCAGTATAGGAGTTGGGAGGTCATGTTGGGGCTGTATAGGACATTGGTTAGGTCACTTTTACAATAATGTGTAGACAAACAGGAGGCTGGAAGAACACAGCAGGCCAGGCAGCATCTGGAGGAAAGGAGCAGTCAACGTTTTGGAATTACCCTAGTCCTGAAGATGGGTATTACCCAAAACGTTGACAGCTCCTTTCCTCCAGATGCTGCCTGGCCGGCTGTGTTCTACCAGCCTTCTGCTTGTCTACTTTGGATTCCAGCATCTGCAGTATTTTTTTGTCTGTAACTTAGAATACTGTGTTCAATTCTGGTGTCCCTGCTATAGGAAAGATATTAAATTTGAAAGGGTGCAGAAAAGATTTACAAGGATGTTGCCAGAGTTAAAGTGTTTGAGTTTTAGGGAGAGGCTGAATAGACTGGGACTATTTTCCCTGGAGTGAGAGAGGCTGAGGGGTGACCTTATGGAGGTTTATAAAATCATGAGGGGCATGGAAAAGGTAAATAGACAAGGTCTTTTTAAGAGGATGGGGGAGTCCAAAGCTAGAGGGGCATAGTTTAAGGTGAGAGGGGAAAGATTTAAAAGGGATCTGAGGGGCAACTTTTTCATGCAGAGGGTGGTGTGTGTATGGAATGAGCTGCCAGAGGAAGTGGTGGAGGCTGGTACAATTACAATATTTAAAAGGCATCTGGATGGGTATATGAATAGAAAGGGTTTAGAGAGATGTGGGCCAAATGCTGGCAAATGGGATTAGATTAATTTAGGATATCTGGTTGGCATGGACGAGTTGGACCGAAGGGTCTGTGTCAGTGTTGTACATCTCCATGGGTCTATAATGCCCTAACTTTGTACAGCCTATGCTGTTCCATCTATAACTGGTGCTACTTATGCTCAATTCACATCTGTTTTGAAACAACTGAACTGATTTACAATCAAAGTCCAACTCCACCCCTGCTGAACTCATAAAAACTACCACCTTGGAGTTTTGAGTAAACGTGGCCTTTCAAAAGAAATGGCCCGTTTTTTCTTTCCCAGGCATTGGTAATGGCAGTACATTCATCTCGGTCACATACAAGCGTGACAACAAAGAGGCTTTCAACAAAATAAAATGAATAGGATAGTTATCTGAAGAGACCAAAAAAAAACAATTCGGGGCTGGGAAGTCAGATTACGGGAGTCACTCCTCCAAAGAGACAGCATGGACATGATGGGCGAACGGCCTTCAGCCTTGCCCCAAGTCTGTAAAAAAAAAATCAGAAGTCACATGACACCAGGTTATAGCCCAACATGTTTATTCAAAATCACAAGCTTTCGAAGCGCTGCCCCTCTGTCAGGGCTCTGAAATCTTGTGATTTTGAATAAACCTGTTGGACTATAACCTGTGACCTCTGACTTTGCCCGCCCCAGTTCAACACTGGCACCTCCACATCATGTTAAAAAAAAAACACACTTATTGCAAAGAGTCTTCCTGCTTGATGATTATCGGAAGATTTGATTCATATTTATGTAACTTCTTTTGTCAAGACTGGGTGCTCCAGTTGCTGTGTAATGTATGTGGTGCTGCTTTATCCCTCAACTGTTTGATTTTCTCCATAAATAACTCTGTCAATAAATCCACTTCAGTTAGCCTCAAACACACCATGAGAACAAAATACTGCGGATGGTGGAAATCTACAATACAAACAGAGATTGCTGGAGAAACTCGATAGGTCTGGCAGCATCTGTGCAGAGAGAGAAACACCGTTTATATTTCGGGTGCAGTATGACCTTTCTTCAGATTGTTCCAAAGAAGAGGCCACACTGGACGCGAAACGTTAACTCAGTTTCTCTCTCCGCAGATGCTGCCAGCCCTGCTGAGTCTCTCCAGCATAGCCTGTCGTTT
>NC_063352.1:5576706-5585223 GCF_021869965.1 Rhincodon typus | reverse complement strand
CCTTCTCCGGTTACAATTTAATTACTATTTAATTTTAAGAAATACAGTTTAATTGTAAAAGGTTCTGTTGTAAACCATTAAATAAAGACTGGGGTCAATGCTCTTGTTCACAGACCTGTCTCTGCAGGGGTGTGGGAACTGGATACGCTGCAGTATCCATCCCCCTTACCCTGGGGCAGATCACGCTGTACTGTCCCCTCCCCCTTACCCTGGGGCAGATCACGCTGTACTGTCCCCTCTCTCTTACTCTGGGGCAGATCACACCGCTATGCCCCTCCCCCTTACCCTGGGGCAGATCACGCTGTACTGTACCCTCCCCCTTACCCTGGGGCAGATCACACTGTACTGTCCCCTCCCCCTTACCCTGGGGTGGATCACACCGCTATGCCCCTCCCCCTTACCCTGGGGCAGATCACGCTGTACTGTACCCTCCCCCTTACCCTGGGGCAGATCACACCGCTATGCCCCTCCCCCTTACCCTGGGGCAGATCACACTGTACTGTCCCTTCCCCCTTACCCTGAGGCAGATCACACTATACTGTCCCCTCCCCCTTACCCTGAGGCAGATCACACTATACTGTCCCCTCCCCCTTACCCTGAGGCAGATCACACTATACTGTCCCCTCCCCAATTTTGTAGGGGCTGCTCCTCAGCTCAAAACCAACCCTAACCCCCCACCCCTAGGTGCGGAGGGTAGATAGACAGATTGGAGGACCTCCTCCTCAGCTCCTGGGTCTGACCAAGATGGCCATTAAAAGCTCCACATACCTGGGTGTTAACCAACGTACCTGCCTCTCTTCCAAGGTGACACCTGTACCTGCTGTCCCAATTACAGGAAGCATGTGGTGCCCCCGAGAGGTTCTCCACCTCCCGTGGGCGTCACAGGTGCTGGTATGCAACTTCGGTCCCGGGTACAATGCTTTAATTTAATCTGATAAATTTTCTTTGAAGTCCTTATTTCAGTTATGGTGCCCCTTTGAGAGGCTATCAGGTCATTGATTTGGTTAAAAAACAGAGAGTGCTGGAGAAACTCAGCAGGTCTGGCAGCTTCAGGGGAGAGGGAAACAGAGTTAATGTTTTGAGTCCGGTTTGACATTTCTTTGGAGGTAGAGAAATGTGACATTGCATTCTGAAAATAAACCTACTGTTAAGAAAAGGGTCTGTGTGGAATCAGACTTCACTACCTGGCTTGAGCCGTGTTTAACACAGGTACAGTATAGACTCATTAGTGACAGGTACTGTATACTCTCAGCACTGACTGTTGGAGTTGTACATTCTCTGGTATCACAACGTCACCAATTATTTCCAATCATTAACCCACTTCAGTACTAAAACCACAAAACATCACACATTTCCCTCTCTCCCTTAGATAACACAGTGTGGAGCTGGAGGATCACAGCAGGCCAGGCAGCATCAGAGGAGCAGGAAAGTTGACGTTTCGGGTCAAAGGGAAGTTGATGTTTCTGACCCTTTTTTCTGAAGAAGGGTCCCGACCTGAAACGTCAGCTTTCCTGCTCCTCTGATGCTGCCTGGCCTGCTGTGTTCATCCAACTCCACACTGTATTATCTCTGACTCCAGCATCTGCAGTTCTTACCATCTCCCTCTGCCTTATTGCCTTAGCTAATTTTAAACCTGAGAGAGATAAATGCTTGTTAAGCAAAGATATTAGGGATATGGGCCAAAGGCAGTATATGGAATTAGGGTGCATATCAGCCACAATCTCATTGAATGGTGGAACAGACTTGAGGGCCTGAATGGCCTACTCTTGTTCTGATGTTCTTTTGCTGATAGTGTTCTGATCCTGTTGGTGCTATTCCAACACTCTCCTGGCATCCCATCTTCCAGCCTCCATCAATTTGAACTCGTCTCCAAAAGGAACATTTGAGGACTCTGGGACTACACTCATTGGACTTTAGAAGGATGAAGGGGGATCTAATTGAAACTTAAAGAATACAGAACCTCTAGGACAGAGTGGATGTTGGGAAGATGCTTCCATTGGGAGGAGAGACTAGGACCTGAGGGCACAGCCTTAGAGTAAAGGGAAGACCTTTTAGAACGGAGATAAGAAGAAACTTCTTCAGCCAGAGAGTGGTGAATCTGTGGAATTCACTGTCACAGAAGACTGTGGAGGCCAGGTCATTGAGTACATTTAAGACGGAGATAGATAGGTTCTTGATTATCAAGGGGATCAAGGGTTACGGGGAGAGAGCTGGAGAATGGGGTTGAGGAGCTTATCAGCCATGATTGAATGGCGGAGCAGACTCGATGGGCCGAATGGCCTAATTTCTGCTCCAATGCCTTATGGTCTTAAAACTCTGCTGGCCATATCTGAGGCAAGTCTGGTTCCCTCAGTGTCACCGTGCTTCCCCAGTCTAACCTAGTCTGGGCTATTCTGGTGTTTGTTGTTATATCTCTCCGTGGATTGGTTTCTCCTGATCTAAGTTCTCTTTGTCAGCCTATAACAGTCGGAGAGGTCCAGCAAGCTCTAGGTCAGTTTACAGGGAACCTCCTCCTCCCCCCACCTCTCTCAGTACTGACTACCCAAGGACTGGTGCCTCCTGGGAATGCCTGGTTTTAATCGCTCCACTATTGGTGGCAGTGACTTTAGCTGCTTGGATGCTTAGCGCTGGGATTCCATCCTTCCCTTTCTCCACCTCCCTCTCTTTCTTTTAAGATGCCCCTTCAGAGTGATCCCTACAACCCGTCTTGATACCTATGAGCGTGGTTTGGTGTTGAACTGTATGCAGTGCAGCGTATACAATATTAAAGGTGCTATACTACAGCAAGTTGTTGTTGGTTATAAATATTGCAAAAGGAACAAGGTTGGAAGGCATTGAGAGCACTGCGGCCCATGAGATTTAAAGCCCTGTGTTGGGAAGAGACCCGTAGCGGAAAGAACATTCTAGAAATTGGATTTCTTCCTTTCTGTAGCCCACGGGGAGAGAGTGGGGTGCTGCGATTTCCTCTTTGGGTGGCCCATTGTTCAAAGCTGGGATTGGGGCTGTGGGCAAGGAGAGGAACACATGAAAGTTCTCCCATCTCTTACCTTCCACTCCCGAATACAGCATTTCACACTGGAATACCATCAGTGAATATCCTCATCAAGATGGTCACTGCTGATGGGTGATCTCCAAATAGTAAGCCGAGGTTTATAAGATCATCAGGGCGCGTGGATAGGGTAAATAGCCAAGGTCTTTTCCCCAGGGTGGGGGAAAATCAAAACCAGAGGGATTAGGTTTAAGGTGAGAGGGGAGAGACTTATCGTCATTGAACCATAACAGTTGTACATCATGGAAATAGGCCTTTCGGTTCAACTTGTCCATGCCGAAGACAGAGGGTGGTGGTTGATGGGAAATGTTCATCCTGGAGTTCAGTTACTAGTGGTGTACCTCAAGGATCTGTTTTGGGGCCACTGCTGTTTGTCATTTTTATAAATGACCTGGATGAGGGCGTAGAAGGATGGGTTAGTAAATTTGCGGATGACACCAAAGTCGGTGGAGTTGTGGATAGTGCGGAAGGATGTTGCAGGTTACAGAGGGACATAGATAAGCTGCAGAGCTGGGCTGAGAGGTGGCAAATGGAGTTTAATGCAGAAAAGTGTGAGGTGATTCACTTTGGAAGGAGTAACAGGAATACAGAGTACTGGGCTAATGGTAAGATTCTTGGTAGTGTGGATGAGCAGAGAGATCTCGGTGTCCATGTGCGTAGATCCCTGAAAGTTGCCACCCAGGTTGATAGCGTTGTTAAGAAGGCGTACAGTATGTTAGGTTTTATTGGTAGAGGGATTGAGTTTTGGAGCCATGAGGTCATGTTGCAGCTGTACAAAACTCTGGTGCGGCCGCACTTGGAGTATTGCGTACAGTTCTGGTCACCGCATTATAGGAAGGATGTGGAAGCATTGGAAAGGGTGCAGAGGAGATTTACCAGGATGTTGCCTGGTATGGAGGGAAGGTCTTATGAGGAAAGGCTGAGGGTCTTGAGGTTGTTTTCGTTAGAGAGAAGAAGGTTAAGAGGTGACTTGATAGAGACATACAAGATGATCAGAGGATTAGATAGGGTGGACAGTGGGAGCCTTTTTCCTCGGATGGTGATGGCTAGCATGAGGGGACATAGCTTTAAATTGAAGGGTGATAGATATAGGACAGATGTCAGAGGTAGGTTCTTTACTCAGAGAGTAGTAAGGGCATGGAGTGCGCTGCCTGCAAAAATAGTAGACTCGCCAACTTTAAGGGCATTTAAATGGTCATTGGATAAACATATGGATGATAATGGAATAGTTTAGGTTAGATGGGCTTCAGATTGGTTTCAGGTCGGCGCAACATCGAGGGCCGAAGGGTCTGTACTGCGCTGTAATGTTCTATGTTCTATGTTCTATGCCGAACAGATATCCTAAACTGATCTAGTCCCATTTGCCAGCATTTGGCCCATATCCCTCTAAACCCTTCCTATTCATATATCCATCCAAATGCCTTTAAAATGCTGTAATTGTACCAGCCTCCACCACTTCCTCTGGCAGCTCGTTCCATACACGCACCACCCTCTGCGTGAAAAAGTTGCCCCTTAGGTGCCTTTTAAATCTTTCCCCTCTCACCTTAAACCTATGCCCCTCTAGTTTTACACTCCCCTATCCTGGGGACATTACCTTGACTATTCACCCTATCCCTGTCCTTCATTATTTTATAAACCTCTATAAGGTCACCCCTCAGCCTCCGACGCTCCAGGGGAAAATAGCCCCAGTCTATTCAGCCTCTCCCTATAGTTCAAACCCTCCAACCCTGGCAACATCCTTGTAAATTGTTTCTGCACCCTTTAATGGAGCTGAGGGGCAACGCTTTCACACAGAAGGTGGTGTGCAAATGGAACGAGCTGCCAGACAGAGTGGTAGTTGCAGATACAAATACAACATTTGGACAAGTACAAGAATAGGAAGAGTTTAGAGGGATATGGGCCAAACAAGTGGGATTATTATAAGTGGGACCAGGAAAACTGGTGGGCATGGATGAGTTGGGCCGAAGGGCGTGCGTCCATGTTGTATGACTCTATGACAACCATGGTCACTGTTTCTATCAAACTAGCAAGAACCAGCAACTCGCCAATGCTCTGTGGGCAGTACCTTCCAAACTCATGACCACTTCCATCTAGAAGGACAAGGGCAGCAGATACATAGGAACGCCACCCCCTGCAAGTTCCCCTCCGAGCCCCTCGCCATCCTGACTTGGAAATATATCGCCGTCCCTTCACTGTCACTGGGTCAAAATCCTGGAATTCTCTCCCTAAGGGCATTGTGGGTCTGTATATGGACTGCGGCGGTTCAAGAAGGCAGCTCACCACCACCTTCCCAAAGGGATTGGAAACAATGCCAGCCCAGGCTGTGATACCCATGTCCCATGAACAAACAAAAGAAAGAATATGTTTGATTATTGAAGTTGGAGTTTAAAGTTGTTTTGTGATTCACGATTGGTATCTGTAACACCAGCCCCTCTCCTCAGAGCTCAGTGGCACTGAAAAGTACACACAGGCACGACTGAGGTAGTTTTTAGTCATAGAACCATAGAGTTCTACAGCACAGTAAAAGGCCCTTTGGCCCATCGAGACTACACCAGTCCAAAACAACAGCCTAACTATCCTAATCCCATTTTCTAGCACTTGGCCCACAGCCTTGAAAGGCTTAGCATTACAAGTGCTCATCTAAATACTTTTTCAATGCTTATGAGGGTTCCTGCCTCACCCACCCTTACAGGCAGTGAGCTTATTACAGCGGCTTCATTTGTATTTATCTGCTAAAACACCGTACCAAACATTTGGGTTTTCTATAACTAAATTACGCCACTCGCAGTTAATTCACCATAGTTAATGATCCAATAACATCAGGAGCTTTAATTTGCAAAAACAAAGCAGTTCCTTGATTGACACTACGGTGGTGTTGTTGTCAGTACAATGCATTTTTCTGCTCACCCAAACCAAAATTCATGACGTTTAACAGCTTGATGATAATGATTCTCAAGGCAAGTTAGCTCCAGAAACTACACATCTATGAATCTCAGTATTTCCCTGACAGCTACAAATACTACAGGCCAAAGAATGCCTGAGTCAATCCGATGATTACTTACTCACCTTAACTGCAGCTTCCACTGAACTGGACTCCCACATTTATTTCCCAGTAAAGTAACAAGTGTAAGAAAAACAAAAGAACTGCCAATGCTCGAAATCAGTAACACAAACAGAAATTGCTGGAAAAGCTCAGCAGCATCTGGAGTGAGAAATCAAGAGACAACGTTTCGGGCCCAGAAACTCTTCCTCAGGAACTGGTGTTAGCGAGGAAAAGGTTGGCTTTTATGCAGAAGATAAGGTGGGGCATGAGGTAAGGAGTAAATGATAGGTTGGGATAGCGCCCAAAAAGAGAGAGAAGAACAGTTGGACAGACAAAGGAGTGGGTGATGGTCAGCCTGGGAGGGTGAATAGCTGCTAATGGGGACTATTAGTGTATAACACTGGGTTGTGTGTAATAGCAGATCATGTGATTATAAGAGATAACAAGGTGTAGAGCTGGATGAACACAGCAGGCCAAGCAGCATCAGAGGAGCAGGAAGGCTGACGTTTCGGGTCTGGACCCTTCTTCAGAAATGGTGCTGATGCTGCCTGGACTGCTGTGTTCATCCAGCTCTACACCTTGTTATCTCAGATTCTCCAGCATCGGCAGCTCCTGCTATCTCTATGTGATAATAAGGCCTGGTGTGTGGGGCTTGGGGTAAGGATGTGGGAGAAGCTCAAGCCCTAAAATTGTTGAACTTGATATTGAGTCCTGAAGGCTGCAGGGTCCCCAAGCGGAAAATGAGGTGCTGTTCTTCCAGCTTGCGCTGAGCTTCGCTGGAACACTGCAGCAAGCCCTGAGACAGAGATGTTGGCCAGGGAACAGGGTGGGGTGTTGAAGTGGCAGGCAACTGGAAGCTCAGGGTCTTGTTTTGCGAGCACAACATAGGTGTTCTGCAAAGGTGTTGCCCAGTCTGTGCTTTGTTTCCCCAATGTAGGGTAGAGACAGATTGAAAATCTCTCTATCTTAGCCTTGAATACACTCAATGACCCAGCCTCGACTTTCAGAGTTGCTGGGTCAAAACCCCGGAACTCCTAGTGCTGTGGGTGCATCTACAACATGCAGACTGCAGTGGGTCAGGAAGGTGGCTCACCAACACTACCATCTCAAGAGCAGTTAGGGATGGGCTGTAAAGCATCAACATGTTACAAAAAAGTCATTTCTGCTTGTTGTAACCTCTCTGTTCTGGAGACCAGGTTGCTGCAGGAATCTTAATGTCCCGTTTTCTGCATTCACGTCAGAGGCCATGGCAGGATGAAAGTTACGATGGGGACCTTAGGCCAGGATCTGGCCCTTAAGACTGAACGCGCCTTGTTCCAGCTCACTGTGTAAATGAGTTTGCTGCCTGTAGGTGGTGCCACAACCTCAAGTGTATGTCCTTTCCCCTTTCTGGTGAAGGTGGAGGAGAGAGAGCGAGGCCGGGGGTGGGGGAGGGCAAACCCCATCTCCTGCCAGTCTGGTGGTCCAATCTGGTGGTTTGCAGGAAAGGGAAAGTAGGGCCAACTCAACCACATTGTTGACAAACAGGAACCGGCCGAGTCATTTGTAAATGGGGCCGACCTTAAAGAGATGATATTGTGGCCAGAGCAAGAGCTTTGAACTGCATTCTTGGTCTCTCACAGAGAGGGTATGGCGAGTATGAGGCATTAGGGAGAGGGTATGGGGGGGGTATGAGGCATTAGGGAGAGGGTAAGGCGGAGATTGAGGCATCATAGAGAAGGTAAGGGGGGTATGAGGCATTAGGGAGTGGGTATGAGGGGGTATGAGGCATTAGGGAGAGGGTATGGGGGGTATGAGGCATTACGGAGAGGGTATGGGGGGTATGAGGCATCATGGAGAGGGTATGGGGGCGTATGAAGCATTAGGGAGAGGGTATGGGGGGTATGAGGCATTAGGGAGAGGGTATGGGGGATCTAAGGCATCACAGAGAGGGTATGGGGGGGTAAGAGGCATCATGGAGAGGGTATGGGGGTGTTATGAGGCATCATAGAGAGGGTATGGGGAACTGGTGAGGGTGGGAACCAGAGGGACTAATGGTCTTTTGTAAAAAAGCTGAAGATAGCTGGGTCTGTCTCTGTGTCTGTCTCTGTGTCTGTCTCTGAGTCTGTCTCTGGGTCTGTCTCTGAGTCTGTCTCTGTGTCTGTCTCTGGGTCTGTCTCTGAGTCTGTCTCTGGGTATGTCTCTGTGTCTGTCTCTGTGTCTGTCTCTGGGTCTGTCTCTGTGTCTGTCTCTGAGTCTGTCTCTGTGTCTGTCTCTGGGGTTGTCTCTGTGTCTGTGTCTGAGTCTGTCTCTGGGTCTGTCTCTGTGTCTGTCTCTGGGTCTGTCTCTGGTTCTGTCTCTGTGTCTGTCTCTGGGTCTGTCTCTGGGTCTGTCTCTGAGTCTGTCTCTGGGTCTGTCTCTGTGACTGTCTCTGTGTCTGTCTCTG
>NC_063352.1:5556683-5576696 GCF_021869965.1 Rhincodon typus | reverse complement strand
GCTGTCTCTGTGTCTGTCTCTGTGTCTGTCTCTGGGTCTGTCTCTGAACCTCCTCTGGAGGCCATAGATCTGATCCGAACACAATGCCACTTTACTGGATCAGAATTCTGTTTGACTGAGCCCTTGTTCTTGATTCAGGGCTCCCTGGGCTCCCAACTCGAGCTCTCTGCCTCTGAGTGAAAACTCCGACAATGAGCTCTAGACTCTTATAGTTTTGAATTAGAACCCACAGAAAGCTTCATCTTTAAAATGCAAAGCGATGTATATCTTTTCTAATTCCAGAAACATAATGACACTAGAAGAATGGTCAGAGAGCACAGTGTTTTGGAATTAGATTGGGATGAATAATTAACAAAGTGCCAGATTTTGGAAGATGAAATATGAACAAAGCATTGAACCTCAAGTCTGACGTCAGTTTTTATTCATAGTTCAAGTGACTTGAAAGAGAACTTATCTTAGAGTTGTCAGTTTAAATGTTAATTAATTATCAGGGAGCATAGCAGAACCTAAAGCATAGCACTATCTGCCTATGTGCAAACCTCCAAATTCTAAATGAGCAATTTACACCAGTCTGATCTTTGTAACACAATTATAAATGGTGCAGCATACATGCTGAATTTCTGAAATAATTTCAAAATGCTTCCCAAATAAAGCATTAATATAAATAACAATTCAAAATGAACTCAAACTAATGTCAACATTTTTAAAAATTCAGGATGGAAGTATCACAGGCTGGGCCAGCATTTATTACCCTACCCTAATTGCCCTTCAGAAGGTGGTGGTGAGTTGCTTCACAGAGATCTCAAGCACAGAAAAAGGCCCTTTGGTCCACTAATTCTGGCCCAGTCTGGCTTGAACCACGACTGTCTGTTTGGTGTAAGTAGACCCTCTATGTCTTCAGGGAGGGAATTCCAGGACCTTGACGCAGCGGCAGTGAAGGGAACGGCAATGTATTTCCAAGTCAGGATGGTGAGTGGCTCGGAGGGGAACTTGCAGGGGGTGGTGTTCCCACGCATCTGCTGCCCTTGTCCTTCTAGAGATTGAAAGTTTTGAAGGAGTTTCTCATTTTGTCTTCAACAAATAAAACAATTTTATAGTTAAACATTTGAGAATGAAAAATAAGATCAAGTGCTAGAAAAAAAACTGGGAGCCTTTATTATTAACTAAATAACTATCTACTTCAGTATTGATTAAAAGAGAGTAATATTATCCAACCAGCACCTTTTTCTCCTGTAGTATAAATTGTTGTGATCGTTTGAAATTGGGCATTCCTGCATTGGTCCTGATGAATGCCAGATGAGAAACTTGAACATCTTGTCTCTCTCTTCAAAGAACGTAGAAAATTACAGTACAGGAACAGGCCCTTTGGCCCTCCAAGCCTGCACCGACATGCTGCCCATCACAACTAAAACCTCTTCTTCCAGGGACCATATCTCTCTATTCCCATCCTAAAGGAACAAAAAGTAATGTTCACTTTCTGTGTGACCAAGGGACTGGTTGTATACATTTCAGTGGAGTTTCTATGAAGTGAGGAGCTACAGGCTAATTCTGAAAAGTCACATAAATTACAACATCTAGTGAATTAAATCATGTAAGACCATAAAACATTTTAAAAGCTGCCTTACCAATTTAGTTCCAGAGGGTAAAATGTGTGTTGTTGTTAAATGATTTTTAACAGCACAAAACTGATTTACACCTTATCAGTTCTGAAAAGTGGACCTTAAAGGGGCTTCGATACTCAAGAGAAACTTAATTCGCTTCCTTCACTCTGTATGGAGAATGTGCATATTTGTAATAAATTTGGAGCTTCCCTTATAAAGCGTATTAAATGTGAAGCAGATATTTTGGGAAAAAAACACAGAGCAGAATTGTTGCAAGTAAAGGCACCATGGTCCGACCAGACCATGAAGCTCCTCTCTGATGTGAGAATTTGGAGGTGGTGTTTAACCTAAGGCTAACCACACGACAGGTAAAGGGGGGAGAGGTTGAGAAGGGGAGCCCCACATTGTAACCTCAGCCAGGGTAGGAATCGAACCCATGCTGTTGGTATCACTCTGCATCACAAACCTGCTGTCCAGCCAACTGAGCTAATTTAGCAAGAGGTGGCCAGGGTGATGGATGGATACCTATGACTGTAGCGCAAGGTTGACTAAGGCAAAGCGAGGTTTGGCAAACTTTCATATAAAATTAACAAAAAAAAAAATTCAGAGCTAAGTAATTAAAATAATTACTTTTCCTTTGTAACTGCATGATGTGGGAGCTGGTGGACCCCTTTATGGTTCATAGTGACCACATCTGGAGCAAGGGTCTAGGCCCGAAACGTCAGCCTTCCTGCTCCTATGATGCTGCTTGGCCTGTTGTGTTCATCCAGCTCTTGTTGTCTCAGATTTTCCAGCATCTGCAGTTCCTACTATCTCTGGAGCAAGTGTTGGTTGCTCAAGGAATTCTGGCTTAGAATTGATGAGCTGGAATCTGAGCTTCAAACAGTGCCACACATCAGGGAGGGTGGAGAGTTACCTGGACAGAGAGTATGGAAAGGGTCAGGAATCTAACTTCAGACACAGCAGGTAAGGGGACAACTATGAAAAGGGGGCAGTTAATGCAGGACTGAGGGTCTTGTGCTTAAACACACCCAGTATATGGAACAAGATCAATGAGCTCGTGGCACAATTGCTGGGTACAATATTGTGGGTGTCACAGAGATGTGGCTGCAAGGGGATCAGGGCTGGGAACTGAATACTTAAGGATACATGTCCTATCGATGGACAGGCAGATGGGCAGAAGGGGCAGGATTGCCTTGTTAGGAAGAAATGAAACTAAATTGATTGCAAAAAGTGAGATGGAGTCAGAAGGAGTAGAATCTGTGTGGGTAGGGCTGATGAACTACAGAGAAGAAAACTTCCTAAAGAAGGGTTATATACAGGCCTCCTAGCAGGAGTCGGGAGGTGGGGAAGAAAATAAATCAGGAAATAGAAAAGGCAGATAAAGAAAGAAATATTACAATCATCCTGGGGGACTTCAATATGCAGAGATAGTAAGAACTGCAGATGCTGGGGTCAGAGATAACACAGTGTGGAGCTGGAGGAACATAGCAGGCCAGGCAGCATCAGAGGAACAGGAAAGCTGATGTTTCGGGTCGGGACCCTTCTTCAGAAAAGACCCTTCTTCAATATGCAGGCGGATTGGGAAAATCAGGTTGGTAATAGATTCCAAGAAAAGAAGAGATTTTTGGAGCAACTTGTGGTAGAGCTCACTAGGGAACAGGCATAATTCTGGATTTGGTGATGTGTAATGAGGCAGACTGGAGAAGGGAACTTAAGGTGAAGGAACTAATAGTGGGTAGTGATCATAATATGATAGAATCCACCCTGCAGTTTGTGAGGGAGAAACTGGAATCAGATGTAACGGTATCACAGTTGAGTAAAGGAAGATACAAAGGCATGAGGGAAGATCTGGCCAGAGTTGATTGGAAGGGGAGCCTTGCAGGGAAGATGGTGGAGCAGCGATGGCAGGAGTTTCTGGGGTTAATTTGGGAAGCACAGCAGAAATTCAATCCAAGGAAGAAAAAACATACCAAGGGGAGGATGAGGCGACCATGGCTGACAAGGGAAATTGGGGACGGCATGCAAACAAAAGAGAAAGTAGACAATCTGATGAAGATTATTGAGGAGCCAAAGGATCAGGAAGCCTTTAAAAGCCAGTACAGGGTAAACAAAAAAACAATAAGTGAAGGGGGGATGGGGTGTAGGGAAGATGAAATATGAATAGCTTGTAATGTAAAAGAAAATTGCAAGAATATTTGTTAGATATATGAAGGGTAAGAGAGAGACAACAGTGGACATTGGACTGCTGGAAATCGAGGTGGGAGAAGCAGTAATAGGGAACAAAGAAATGGCGGAGGGATGGAATAGATATTTTTCATCAGTCTTCATGGTGAAAGACACCAGCAGCGTACCAGAGCTTCACGAGAAGTGGGGGGGCAGAGGTGAGTGTAGTGACCATCACTAAGGAGAAGGTGCTGGGGAAGCTGGAAGGTCTGAAGGTGGATAAATAACCTGGACCAGGTGGACTAGGAAAGACAGGGTAGATAAAGATAAACTATTCTCACTGGTTGAAGAATCTAGAGCTGGGGTCATAGTCTAAGAACCAGAGCCAGGCCAGTTCGGTGAGATGTTTGAAAATACTATAACACATAAAGAGTAGTGGCAATTCAAAAGTCTCCTCCCCAAGCAGCAGTTGATGCAAATTGTTACAATTAAACATGAGATAGACAAATGGTCATTAAGCAAGTGTATCAAGGGATATGGGTCCAAGACAGGCATACATAGTTAGATCACAGACCAGCCATGATGTTATTGAATGGCAGAGAGGCTTGAGGGGCTAAATGGCCTCCTCCAGTTCTTCTGTTCCTACGCTGCGATTACTCCACCCAAGGGTTCTGAAGGAAATAGCTTGAGGAAATGGTGGAGGCATTGGTGGTGATCTTTCAGGAATCACTGGAGTCAGGGAGGATCCCAGACGCACTGGAAAATGGCTAACGTAACTCCCCTGTTTGAGAAGAGAGGGAGGAAGAAGACAAGAAACTGCAGGCCAGTTAGCCTCACCTTTATCGTTGGTAAGATTTTAGACCCCATTATTAAGGATGAGATTGCAGAGTATTTGGAAGTGCTTGTTAAAATAGGGTTGAGTCAGCACGGCTAAATCGGGGGGAGACCATCCCTGACAAATCTGTTTGAGTTCTTTGAGGAGGTAATGAACAAGTTAGACAAAGGACACTGAGTGGATATGATCAATTTGGATTTCCAGAAGGTGCCATATGGGAGGCTGCTAAATAAGAAAAGAGCCCAAGATGTTCGGGGCAAGGATAGAGGATTGGCTGACTGGCAGAAAAGTTGTCTTTTTCAGGAGGGCATCCAGTGACGAGTGGAGTTCAGTGAGTCCCTACAGAATGTGAGTAGGCCTTTCAGCCCATCAAATGCACACCAATCCTCCAAAGATCATCCCACCCAGACCCACCCCACCCACGTAACCCTGCATTTCCAATGGCCAATCCACCTAGCCTGTACATCTTTAGACTGTGTGAAGAAACTTAGATGACAAGATATGTTGAACACCCAGTCAAGAGGAAGAAGGAAGCTTACTTAAGGTTGAGGAAGCAAGGATCGGACAGGGCTCTAGAGGTCCACAGGGTAGCCAGGAAAGAACTGAAGAATGGACTTAGGAGAGCTAGAAGTGGGTATGAGAAAACCTTGGCAGGTAGGATCAAGGAAAACCCCATGGCTTTCTATACTTATGTGAGGAACAAGAGGATGGCCAGAGTGAGGGTAGGGCCAATCAGGGATAGTTGACAGAACTTGTGTGTGGAGTCAGAGGAGGTAGGGGAGGTCCTTAATGAATACTTTGCTTCAGTATTCACCAGTGAGAGGGACCTTGACGTTTATGAGGACAGTGTGAAACAGGCAGATATGCTCGAACATGTTGATGTTAGGAAGGACGATGTGCTAGAAATTTTGAAAAAAATGAGGATAGATAAGTCCCCTGGGCCAGACGGGATATACCCAAAGTTACTACGGGAAGTAAGGGAAGAGATTGCTGCCCCTTTGACGATGATCTTTGCGTCCTCACTGTCAACTGGAGTAGTAACAGATGATTGGAGGGTTGCAAATGTCATTCCCTTGTTCAAGAAAGGGAATAGGGATAATCCTGGGAATTATAGACCAGTCAGTCTTACTTCTGTGGTGGGCAAATTATTGGAGAGGATTCTGAGAGATAATATTTATGATTATTTGGAAAAGCACAGTTTGATTAGAAATAGTCAGCATGGCTTTGTGAGGGGCAGGGCATGCCTCACAAGCCTTAATGAATTCTTTGAGGATGTGACAAAACACATCAATGAAGGTAGAGCAGTGGATGTGGTGTATATGGATTTTAGGAAGGCATTTGATAAGGTTCCACATGGTAGGGTCATTCAGAAAGTAAGGAGGCATGGGATTCAGGGAAATTTGGCTGTCTGGATACAAAACTGGCTGTCCAATAGAAGACAGAGGGTGATAGTAGATGGAAAGTACTCAGCCTGGAGCTCGGCGACCAGTGGTGTTCCGCAGGTGTCTGTTCTGGGATCTCTGTTCTTTGTGATCTTTATAAATGACTTGGATGGGGAAGTGGAAGGGTGGGTTAGTAAGTTTGCTGATGACACGAAGGTTGGTGGAGTTATGGACAGCGTGGAGGGCTGTTGTAGGTTGCAACGGGACATTGACAGGATGCAGAGCTGGGCAAAGAAGTAGCAGATGGAATTCAACCCAGAAAAGTGTGAAGTGATTCATTTTGGAAGGTGGAATTTGAATGCAGAATACAGGGTTAATGGCAGGATTCTCGGCAGTGTGGAGGAACAGAGGGATCTTGGGGTCCACGTCCATAGATCCCTCAAAGTTGCCACCCAAGCTGATAGGGTTGTTAAGATGGCGTATGGTGTGTTGGCTTTCATTGGCAGGGGAATTGAGTTTAAGAGCCGTGAGATTATGCTGTAGCTCTATAAAACTCTGTTTAGACCACACTTAGAATATTGTGTTCAGTTCTGGTTGCCTCATTATAAGGAAGATGTGGAAGCTTTAGAGAGGGTGCAGAGGAGATTTACCAGGATGCTGTGTGGACTGGAGGGCAGGTCTTATGAGGAAAGGTTGAGGGAACTAGGGCTTTTCTCATTGGACCGAAGAAGGATGAGAGGTGCCTTGATAGAGGTGTACAAGATGATGAGAGGCATAGATAGAGTGGACAGTCAAAGACTTGTTCCCAGGGCGGAAATGATTATTATGAAGGGGCATAATTTTAAGGTGATTGGAGGAAGGTATAGGGGAGATGTCAGAGGTAGGTTCTTCACACAGAGAGTGGTGGGTGTGTGGAATGCACTGCTGGCAGTGGTAGTGGAGTCAGATACTTTAGGGACGTTTAAGCGACTCTTGGATAGACACATGGAGGATAGTAAAATGTAGGGTAGATTGATCTTAGTAGGACAATAGGTCGGCACAACATCATGGGCTGAAGGGCCTGTACTGTGCTATGTTCTATGTTCTAAACCCACACAGACAGTCACCTGAGGGTGGAAATGAGCCCAGATCCCTGGTGCTGTGAAGTAGCAGTGCTAACCACTGAGCTACCATGCCGCCCAGAGCCTACAGGAATCAGTTTTGTGACCACAGCTATTCATGTTATACCTTAACAACCTGGACAAAGGAACTGAATGTATCGTTGCTTTGTTTGCAGATGATACAAAGATGTGTGAAGGGGCAGGTGATGTTGAGGAGGCAGGGAGTCTGCAGAAGGACTTAGGTTAGGAGAGTGGGCAAAGTAGTAGCAGATGGAATACAATGTGGGAAAGTGTGAGGCTATGCACTTTGATAGGAAGGGTAGAGGCATAGACTATTTTCTAAATGGAGAAAGGCTTCAGAAATCTGAAGCACAAAGGGACTTGAGAGGTCTAGTTCAGGATTCTCTTAAGTTTAACATGCAGGTTCTGTTGGCAGTCAGGAAGGCAAATGTAATGTCAACATTCATGCGGAAAAGGCTAGAAAACAAGAGCACAGATGTAGTGCTGAGGCTGTAGAAGACTCTGGTCAGACCACATTGGGAGTATTGTGAGTAGTTTTTGGTCCTTTATCTGAGGAAGGATGTGCTGGCCTAGCAGGGGGTCCAGAGAAGTTTTACAACAATGTTCCCAGGAATGAAGGGCATGATGAGCTGTTGAGGACTCTGGGTCTGTACTTGATGGAGTTTAGAAGAATGACAGGGGATCTGATTGAAACTTACAGAAAATTGAGGGGCCTGGACAGAGTGGACGTGGAGAAAATGTACACCAAGACCTTTTAGGATTGAGATGAGGAGGAATTTCTTCAGCCAGAAAGTGGTGGTTCTGTAGAAGTCAGAAAGCCGTGGAGGCCAAGTCGTTGAGTGTATTTAAGATAGAGATGAGATAGGTTCTTGATTGGTAAGGAAATCAAGGGTTACATGGAGAAGGCAGGAGAATATGGTTCAGAAACAGGTCAGGCAAATCAGCTGGCTCAGTGGTTAGCACTGCTGCCTCACAGCCTCAGGGAGCTGGGTTCAATACCAGCCATGGGTGACTGTTTGTGGAGAATTTGCACATTCTCCCTGTGTCCACGTGAGTTTCCTTCCACAGTCCAAAAATGTGCAGGTTAGGTGAATTAACCTTGAGAAATGCATGTAGGGTTACAGTGATAGGGTAGGGGAGCTGGGTCTGGGTGGGATGATCGTCTGGGCTGACTGGCCTCTTTTTGCACTGTGGTAATTCTAGCCAAAGCAGACATGATGGGCTGAATGGCCTAATTCTACTGCGATGTCTTATATAGAAGAGCCTATCAAATCTGAGGAAACAAAGCAAAATCATTGCAGAATAATTTCTTATAAAAGAGAGGAAATGTTGCATTTCAATAACAGGATACTCTAAAGCATTTTATAGCCAATGAAGTGCTATTTGAAGTGTAGCCGCTGGTGTAATGTAGGAAACATAATAAGTATTGCAATGTGATCCTAGATAATTGTTTCTCAATGGTATGTGAGGTTTCAGGACCCTGGAGCAACACTGTGATGATGTCTCAGAGCTGCATATCATTGACTGTAAATGGCACAGAGTTGGCACTCATTCAAACTTTAGAGGGCACGTGGGCATGAACTCATGAAGAAGACAGATTAGCCGTTAACTATTCAAAGATAACTTAGAACCTGGTAAGTGTTTGAGCGCTGTGTATAACTGGAGGAGGCAATGGCCTAGTGGTATTATCGCTGGACTGTTAACCCAGAGACCCAGGCAATGTTCTGGGGACTTGGGTTAAATATCCCACCATGGCAGGTGGTGCAATTTGAATTCAATAAAATATCTGGAATTAAGAATCTAATGATGGCCATGAACTGTTTGCTGATTGTTGGGAGAAAAACCCATCTGGTTCATTGACGTCCTTTAGGGAAGGAAACTGCCATCCTTACCTGGTCGGGCCTACATGTGACTCCAGACCCACAGCAATGTGGCTGACTCTAAACTGCCCTCTGGGCAATTAGGGATGGGCAATAAATGCAGCCTGGTCAGTGATGCCCTCGCCCTGTGAATTAATAAAGGGGAAAAAAAACTTGAATTAATATTAAAGAACAATAAATGATATTCCTTTAAAAACCAAGCCTGAAGTAAGTCTTTAAATTTATCTTCTTTTGATCAATCTGTCTCAACCTCAGGTTTGTAAAGTGGCGTTAAATGGTGTGGTAGTGAGCTGATGTTGGGGTGAATGTTGGCCTGGACACCAACATTCCCTCAAAGCTTTTCAGCTTTGCACTGAGGTTCCTCCCAGGTTCTACCCCACAGGTCTACACGCTGGAGTGAAAAAAGTTCAGGGAATTCTGCTGGGCACCAGGAAAACTCATCTTTAAATGTCGTCGTGAGCTTTTTATTAGATCCTATGCAGTGATTATATCTGAAAGACACTACACCTTCAGCAGTGCAATACCACAGAGGCACTAAGACCTTTGTACTGCCATGTTTCTGGAGTGCCTGAGAATTGAACCCACAACCTTCCAATGGGCAATGGCTGGACACATTTCCCTTTCTTTCCTGTTCAAATCTCTGCCCAGAAAAGCGGGGGGATGGTCAGCAGACATGGAGAGGACAGATCAAGGGTATCACCATTCCTCGAGAACGGAGGCAAATGGGACATCTCTGCAGGTGGTCTGAACTCCCCATCTCCAGGAATTTTGAAGAATCCCTAGAGAAAAGGAAATGACTGAGGGAGCCAGGATGGAACAAATAAATAGTTTGAAAAGGAGGACAAAGGTTTCACAAGTTGTTTTTACTTCAGGTTGAGCAGTTGAGCAATATTTTCCAACTTTGCCACTTTCTAGGATATTGGAGTTCAGACAGGTTACAGAAAGCAGTCCTGCACAGACTGGAGGATCTGACGACTAGTGAATGGAAGAGGCTGTAAGCTGTGAGAGCATCCATATGAGCTTAATGTAAGAAAACAAGTTTTAATTAATTGAAATCCCTCTGATAATCTAAAAACACCTGCTCGAGCTGACTGAGGCCATAATTAGGTTTAGCAGTATGAATATAATGCGTTCTGAACAAGCCTTTAGAATCTCAGTCCGTGTGCTAAGCTGTTTTGTTGTATTCCAAGCTCAGAAGAGGTTTATGGTTGATGAAGGTCATTTGGCTCAGCTTCCTTCTTTCATCGAGAGTGGTCCTAAACTCCACCCCTCCACCACCATCTCCATCACATCCCACAAAATTAGTTCTCACTAACTTGCCCAACAGCCCACTTCAGTGTTGGTCACTCTGTGTGATGGAGAATGTGTGGCTCTCAATCTCCAAAGTTATGGTTTACTGGTTTGGTATATTGTATGATATGTATTCTACAATATGCCTTATTCCCATATATAATGGAAATTAATATTGGAAGCTGATTTTTAAACTTGATATCTTACAAACCTCTCTTAAGCTCATGTTTTCAGGTTTGAGGTCTCAAGTTCACACATTTTATTTTCACATCAGAAGAAGTAATTGGTCATTGAGTCATCGATGTCTACAGTGCAGAAAAAGGCCTTTCGGCCCATCAAGTCTGCACTGGTCAAAAACAACCACCTAACTGTTTTAATCCCATTATCCAGCACTTGGCCCATTGCCTTGGCATTGCAAGTGCACATCTGAAGGTTTCTTCAATGTGGGATGAGGATTTCTGCCTCTCCCACCCTTACAGGCAGTGAGTCCAGATTCCCACCACCTTCTGGGTGAAAATGTTTTCCCTCATATCCCCTTTAAACCTTCTGCCCCTTACCCCTGGTCATTGATCCCTCCATGAAGAGGGAATGTTTATTCCTGTCTACCCTATCTATGCCCCTCATAATGTTATACATCTCAAGTATGACCCCCAGAGTCTCCTCAGCTCCAAAAAGAACATCAGTCTATCCAATCTCTCTTCGTAACTAGAAAATCTCCAGCCCAGGCAAATCAGAGCATCCTTCACTTCAAAACTTTTCTTCCCCTCCATTTCTGGTTTCTCTGCTTCTCCTCAGAGCCTCAGAGAAGGGATGTTAATCCAAAGACCCAGATAATGTTCTGCGGATCTGGGTTCAAATCCTGCCATGGCAGATGGTGGAATTTGAATTCAATAAAATATCTGGAATTAAGAATCTAATGATGTCTGTGAATTTTTTGCTGATTGTTGGGAGAAAAACCCACCTGGTTCACTAATGTCCTTTAGGGAAGGAAAATGCCATCCTTACCCAGTCTGGCCTACATGTGACTCCAGACCCACAGCAATGTGGTTGGCTCTTAACTGCCTTCTGACAATTAGGAATGGGCAATAAATGCTGCCCAGCCAGCAACGCCCTCGTCCCGTGAATGAATAAAGGAAAACCAAACTAGAACTGAGGTGAGGAGGAATTTTTTTTTCAGTCAGAGGGTGGTGAATCTGTGGAACTCATTGCTACTGAAGGATGTGGAGGCCAAGTCACTGAGAGTATTTAAGACAGATATAGATGCCGTCTTGATTAGTAAGGGGATCACAGGTTATGGGGAGACCACAGGAGAATGATATTGAGAAATGCATCAGCTATGATCGAATGGTGGAGCAGATTCGATGGGCTGAATGGCCTAATTCTGCTGCTGTATCTTATTGCCTCATGTAACCTCTTCCCCCCGCGTCATGGGAGATGGACAATTCTTGTGTGACAATGGCTTCCATTTGTGTGGGCCTCTTATCGGTGACTTTTCAGTAAAAATTTGTGTGCTGACGTTCATGTAAACCGGAGATGTGTGAGCTTTCAAATCCGGGACACACTGCCTCCTCCTGGTTGTACTGAGCTTGGCACTGAGGGGAGATAAGAGTCTGTGGTAATGCGTGGTGTAACACTGAGCCATTTCAGTCTCGTCACTGAGGGACCTCCGAGCTGGGCCTGTGCCTCTTGTAGCCCACTCCCCTTTCCTCTGTGAACTCACAGTCTCCAAGGGACGCTGACCACCCACATCTGGGAGAGTGACCTGTTTCCTTCGAACAAGAGCTCCCGGAGCACCATCTCCGTTTGGGAATAACACCCTGGGATCAGCTGTCACTTATTCCAGCTCCGCTGCTCCTGTTGCCTGTAGGCGGTCATCTGGCCCCTCTCCCTACCTGGTTCCTTGTGACGTACCTTAAAGCTCATCCAAAAAATGGAAACAAGGACATCTGAATGACTTTGAGGGAAATATTGGCACATTCTTCAGCAGTTCACTCATCTCCCTTCCTCAGAGTTTGGAAGCATTATGGAGGGAATAGGTTTGGAGTCAGTGAAAGTGGGTGGGGGAGGGGGAAGAACATTATGGAACGGGTGGGAGACATTAATTATGACAAAAGGTTTCCAGCCTGCGGATTCCAGGTATTTCATGCACTTTTTGTTTTTATTACCGATTTCCAGCATCCTCAATATTTTGCTTTTGTACAGTTTTATTTCCAGTTTTGCCATTGAGTCACAGTACAGAAGACGCCCTTCGGCCCATTGTGTCTAGGCTGATCGATCCAGACTAGTCTCACTTTCTGGCACAACCCATAACCATAGAGTCATAGAGTCATACAGCACGGAAACAGACCCTTCGGTCCAACCAGTCCATGCTGACCATAATCCCAAACTAAACTAGTCCCACCTGCCTGCTCCTGGCCCATATCTCTCTAAACATTTATTATTCATGTACTTATCTAAATATCTTTTAAATATTGCAACTGTACCTACATTCACCACTTCCTCTGGAAGTTCATTCCACACACTCTCTGTGTAAAAAAAAAACTGCCCCTCATGTCTTTTTAAAATCTTTCTCCTCTCACTTTAAAAATATGTCCCCTAGCCTTGAAATCCCCCACCCTAGGCAAACGACACCTGCCATCCACCTTATCTATATCCTTTAATACTTTATAAACCTTTGCAATGTCACCCCTCCTCAACCTCCTACCCTCCAGTGAAAAGAAGTCCCAGACTATCCAGCCTCTCCTTATAACTCAAACCCTCCAGTCCCAGCAACATCCGCGTTAATCTCTTCTGAACCCTCTCCAATTTAATAAAATCCTTCCTATAGCAGGGCAATCAGAGCTGGATACAATACTCCAGAAAAAGCCTTACCAAAACCCTGTACAACCTCAACATAACGTCCCAACTCCTGTACTCAAAAGTCTGAGCAATGAAGGCATGTCTTGAATATAATGGCATTTCAAGTGCTCATCCAAACACTTTGCGAGATTAATTAAATGGCTGTTGCAACACTGATGATGATTGAAGAAAAAACACAGAAAAGATATGGACACCAGATAACAGCAAGGTTTATTGCTTGCGAACATACTGGTTGAAGAGATTATTTTGCACAAAGAATTGTCTGGTACCAAGGGAACATCCCTCAATCATGTTAAAGACAATGAAAATGGTGTATGAGGTTTGGTGAGGAACAATGCTCAACTACAAGGCAAATTAATTGCTTTGATTCCATACCAGCCGAACAACAATTGAGAACGCCAGGAATTGACATTAACAAGATTGTTCCATAACTTCTAGGCAGTTCTGAACTGCCACTGTGGTGTGGGCTTTGCCTACAGCATGGTATTTGTACCTGACATAGCAATGCTTAGGTTCGCTCCCATGGCATAAAACGAGGTGTGGGTAATTGGTATTGAAAGATACAACAGATTACACAGAAGGTGGTTCGCATGTGGAACAAACTTCCTGAGGAACTGATGGATGTGGGTGCGGTTACAACATTTTTCACTGGAGCATAGGAGGTTGGGGGGTGACCTTACAGAGGTTTATAAAATATTGAGGGGTATAGATTAGGTGAATGGCAGGTGTTACAACATTTAAAGGACATATAGATAAGTACACGAATAGGAAAGGTTTGGAGGGAAATTGGCCAAGAGCAGGCAGGTGGGACTAATTTAGTTTGGGATTATGTTTGGCATGGACTGGTTGGATGGAAGGATCTGTTTCTGTGCTGTATGACTCTACTGCTCCTGATATGTACATACCTTACAGTCATGGGCACTTCAATAACGGGGCTAATCTTAAACTGTTCAGCTACAAACAGTGATAACAAGGTGTAGAGCTGGATGAACACAGCAGGCCAAGCAGCATCAGAGGAGCAGGAAGGCTGACGTTTCGGGCCTAGGCCCTTCTTCAGCTACAAACAGTGACGTGTTTTCTGCTGTGATGATGGATCAGCATCCCGAGTATTTATGAATACTTTTTACTTTTAGTTTTGTGCTGTTTATAAACGGTGAACTGCTACAGAAAAGCGGCAGATGTATTTCCATTGTGAAATGCATGGAATGTTACACTTAGAAATTATCAGGGAAACTCCACACAGGTAGAAACTTAATAAAAAGGGATAACAAAAAGAGCTGACCCTCCCTCCCTTCTCACTAGAAAGCTACATCTTGCAGACATGTTCGTTTTACTCTCCAGGAATGTAAGAAAGAAAAGGTTAAAACAGTCAATTTCAGTTTTACTGGAGTGGACTAGTGGGACTGAACTTGTATGTATTGTACTGGGTTTGAGTATTAATGTGCTGTGAAAGTCACACTGAAGAACTATCCCCTGCCTACCCCTGTGTTGCAGGTAAACATAGACTGTCTCTCACTCCAAGTGATGCAAATGCATTGAAAGGAAAAAGAACAACAAAGGACTTCCTCCCACCCTGAATGCTGAATTCAGTCACTGTTGAAAGGCACTGAAACTACAGAATATCAACTGATCCACAAAGTTAAAGACTGTGAAGCTGATTGTTTACCTACCATCTGCAATAGGCACAATGTTCAACCATTTACTCTTCACAATTACTTCAGAGACTGATCTGTGAATCTTTTTATTAATGTTCACCTTATTAGAATCACCTCTTCTTCTCATCTGTATGTACGTGTTTTGTATTACTAATCCTTCTCATGTTTAATAATGAATTAACTCACTCTTTGCTTACTCAAGAAAGCCTGGTTAAATAGGTTACTTTTTAAAGCTTAAATTCATTGAGTCTGAGAGGAAGGTATGCATAAGGGAAGGTATCCTTTTAAAATTAACTGTGGGGGTGAGTGAATAAAGAAGGGGAGACAAATCAATCTTTATTACCTGGATTAACAGGTAACAGTTTGGGGTAATATGTCTGGGATTAGGACAAATTGAGGAACATTGCCCTGGGCCTAGTTGTAACGCAGTCATCAGTGTATCTTGCAAAAGTGGGCCCAATTTAGATGGGGCCTGAAGCTTTTATACTCTCAGGTCATATGCTATAATAAAATGATGATATCACAACCATGTCTCTTAAAGGTAGCCTGTACACTAACCTTAAGGCATTACACACACATGTTTGAGGTCAAGTGGTCTCTGTGGTGCAACTCTTGTTTTTTTTTGGCTTCATGTCAGTGTAATACATTGATCTACCACATCTTATCTAACTGGTTTAAATTTAAACAAAGCTTAGCAGTTAACTGTCAGTCATCATCTAACTCATGCATTATTCGCAGCAACATCTCTACCAATCAGAATCCTCTTGTTAGCCAACTGGCATGCTCTTCTTATACTGTAAAAGAATACTGTACCCCTCATTTACATTGGTATTCTTGCAAACAGTCCTGATGAATGAAAGGTAAAAAGCTTTTTAAAGTCTTTTTTTTCAGCAAAACACATCTACTTTAATTGATTCAGGATCTGTGAACACACAATGCATCAGTAGACACACACCTCTAAGAATCTGTGAGGCTTGCATCTCTTGGCTACTGGTGTGTTTCTTGCACTAGAGGAGGCTGGGATGTAACTTAATTGAGCTGTATAAAATTAGGAGGGATCTAGATAAATAGAAATGACAAATTTCCCTGAGCAGAAGGTCAAAAATCAGGAGACATGAGTGCAACGTAATGAAGGGAAGAATAAAAGGAGAGGTAAGGAAACAGGTCTCACCTGAAGCTGGTACTCAAAGGGTGTTCAAGGCATAAGGTCTCAGAGTATTTACAAGGGGCTTGAATTTCAACTTGAGGGCCCATGATCTGTAGGACTACAGGCTAAGTGGAGAAAGGTAGATGTAGGCTCTGAGTTCACCAGCACAGACAACTTGGGCTGATTGGCCTCCTTCTGTTGTCACTTTTCTATGATTTCTATGAAGTGTAAGGCTAGATCAATAGAGAATATTGGGGTGTGGGGGAACAAAATAAAATAAATTTTCAACAGGAGGCTTGGGAGATCCAGCTCTCACAGAATCCCTACAGTGTGGAAACAGGCCATTCAGTCTATACTGACCCTCTGAAGAGCAACCCATGCAGACCCACCCCCATAATCCTACATTTCCTATGGCTAACCCATCTAGACTGCACAGCCCTGGGCCCTATGGGCAATTTAGCGTGGCCAATCCACCCTAACCTACACATCTTCGGACTTTGGGAGGAAACCCACGCAGACACGGGGAGAATATGCAAACTCCACACAGACAGTCACCCGAGGCTGGAATCGAACCCAAGCCCCTGCTGCTGTGAGGCAGCAGTCCAACCACTGTGCCACCCTCTCCTGAGCTGATGACCTGGTTGAACTCGAGTCTGGAAAGGTTAGATCCATTGACAACAACCTATCCACATGGCCCCGAATATTGATTTACTAAGGAAGACCCAGGTTAACAGAAAACATGGCCAAATTTCTTTACTTTACAAAAGTTTCTATTTACTGTAAGCAAATAGACTCTAGCTAATGTTTAAAAGTATTGGGCATTGGGTCGATACCAGGGCTTAGAGCTCTGACTCACAGGAGGCAATTAATGTGAGACTAAGATATAACTGAGATTAAACAATTTATCTCAACCGAAACCATGAATGACTATGAGACAGAGGTGGAAATATGGAGTTAGTGCCCAGGTCAGCCACAATCTCATTGGGTTCTAAGGAAGGGTCACTTGACCCGAAACATTAACTCTGATTTCTTTCTACAGACACTGCCAGATCTGCTGAGCCTTTCCATCCACAGTTCTTTCGGTTTTTATCATGCCATTGAATGGGGTGAGTGGCCTTATCCTGTAGCTGTGGCACAGTGGCTCAGTGTTAGCACTGCTGCCTCACAGTGCCAGGAACCTGGGTTCAATTCCACCCTCAAGTGAATGTCTGTGTGGAGTTTGCACATTCTCCCTGTGTCTGTGTTTCCTCCCACAGTCTAAAGCGGTGCAGGCTGGGTGGATTGGCCATGCTAAATTGCCCAAAGTGTTCAGCGCTGTGTAGATTAGGTGGGTTATAGGGGGAATGGGTCTGGGTGAGATGTCTGAGGGTCAGTCTGGACTTGTTGGGCCAAAGGGCCTGTTTCCACACTGTAGGGGTTCTATGATATAATCCCAGGTAGAATCTTGGTTTACTCTTCAGCCTTTTACCTGAATGAGAAAGGGGCCAAGTCAGGATGGCTACTCAGTTTCCAAGTTTCTCTTTGTCTGACTGATGTTTAGGCCTTAATCATATTAGCAAATACAGGGTTTTGCTAAACATGGGCCTCGAAATATATATAAACATGTTCTGAGTCAAGGAAGTATAAATAGTCCATTATGTGCAGGAATGCTAATCTTACAGTCAAATCCATTTTGACTTCCTTGCAGTTCATGTTTTTTGCCTGAGACTTAGCTGGCTTCAGTTAGACTTCACAGACTGGGGTTCAAGTCTACAATTACGTGTTGGAGGCATGGAGCACTGTCTATATGATGTGGGAATTCCCACAAATAGAAGATAAATTATGTTGTGTTGAATATAGCCCGACATTCTACTATTGTAATTTGTTCATGCCCCAGAGCCTGCACTTCAATTGGTTTAATTATTGCCTACCGTAAAGAAAATTATAGTAAAGGCTTCGTAATGACAATGCTACTATTTAAAAATAAAATGTATTGAAAAGCTCTGAGTCAGCTAATGTTGACTAAGTACCTAAACATAATGCTTACTCAGAACGGTGAATAACCTACCATTGAACTAGCTAAGACCCCAACAGCTAAAATGATTATTCTTCCTCCCCAGATGTCAGAACAACAGCGATCTAGCACCAAAGATTCATTCCCTTGCCTGAAAACTTAAAGACGGAATTTATTTAATCCTGAACCTGATAATTTGGTTTAATTCTACCAAGTAGGGTGGTTCAAATAAACACAGTTTTTTTAGGCTCGCAGTCTGTCATATGTGAGCTGTTGGTTAACCAAGTAAGATTTTCTTATGTAAAAGGATTTAACACAGGGGACAACAAACATATTTAGAAAATAAACTAACATCAGCATGTTTTGTATGGATTTCCCAGAGGGTGGAACGTATGAAATCTGATGGAACATGGACAGCACAAACTGCACAGAAATTCAAATCAATTGCAGCCTTGACTTCAATGTTGCCTTGATTATTTTAGCTCGAGATATTTTTTGGACTGCGATGGTATTTCTCACTGTGTCATTCAGGGCTGGTGTGTCCCATAAATCACCGCGCTGTCGTATTAGACTAGTCATCACGCTTTCTGTTCCGGGGCAGTATTTTACATGGATAAGTGCGGCACGTTGCCTCAGTGGTTAACACTGCTGCCTCACAGCGTCGGGGACCTGGGTTCAATTCCACCCTTGGGCGACTGTTGGTGTGGAGTTTGCACATTCTCCTTGTGTCTGTGTGGGTTTCTTCTGGGTGGTCTGGTTTCCTCCCACAGTCCAAAGATGTGCAGGTTAGGTGGATTGGCCATGGGAAATTGCCCTTAGTGCCCAGGGATGTTTGGGTTAGACATGGGAAATGCAGGGGTAGGAGAATGGGTCTGGGTGGGATGCTCTTCAGAGGGACAGTGCGGACTTGTTGGGCCAAATGGCTTGTTCCCACACTGTTGGGATTCTGTGATCTATGAAGTGCGATCGTTGTTTTGTTGTGGACAAGCTGAATTTTCCCATGAGCACAAATGTGCCATTTCTCACATGGGCTAACTTTGCGAGTTGGGCGTAACTGAATTCAATATCTACCCGAGAATGACTTCTTCACAATTTGTTTCCCAATTCATAATAAACACATAGAAAATAGGAGCAGGAGTAGGCCATTCAGCCCTTCGATGTTGCTCCACCATTCAATATGATCATGTCTGATCATCCAATCAGTCTCCTGTTCCTGCTTTCTCCCCATACACCTCGAACCATCTCTAACTTCTTGAAACTATTCAATATTTTGGCCTCACCTGCTTTCTGTGGTAGAGAATTCCACTGGCCCACCACTCTGGGCGAAGGCATTTCTCCTCATCTCAGTCCTACATGGCCTAACGGGTATCCTCAGACTATGACCCCTGGTTCTGCATTCCCTGGTCAATGGGAACATCCTTCCTGTGTTTACCCTGTTTGATGCTGTTCAGAATTTGATAGATTTCTAAGAGATTCCCCCATCATTCTTCCAAACTTCAGTGAATATAACAATCCAGTCTCATTTCACATATCAGTGCTGCCGTCCTGGGAATCAGTCTGGCAAATATTTATAAACTGCCTGAAAATATATTTGTTAATTAAAAACAAAAGATTGGTGATGACAAGAGAACCACAGCCTTCCTCTGGGGACACTTCAGTGCTCCCCCGGCCCTGGCCTCTTGTGTATTTCCACTTACTCTGCTCGATGTGCAGTACTGGTCCGACAAAGTCTTTAGCCACTCAGACTTCAAGCTCATTACCTGTCCCAATATTTCCTTATTTGGCTCAGGGTCAAGCCTTGTCCAATTGCATTCCTAAGCTGAGACTGAAGTATATTTTATTCAATTAAAGATGTTTTGTAAGCAAATCATTGTTGCTGAATGAGGAATTCCACTTGGCCTGTCCAGATTTGTCATGCAGCTCTCTCTAAGGCCCACCTGTGGTACTGTGGCAATGTCCCTGCCTCTGAGTCCAGGAGAGCTGTCTTCCAGTGGCATCTCCTCCAGGATTTAGTGATGACACCTCTGATCAGGCTGATTACAAATGTTTACAGCTCTGTCTCTGAGCTCTGCCACAGTGTGTAC
>NC_063352.1:5541779-5556183 GCF_021869965.1 Rhincodon typus | reverse complement strand
ACCCCCTCTGCACCTTCTCTCCACCTTCAGCCCAATCAGTCTCCACACCTTCCCCACTCGCTTTCCAACCCCCCTCCAGCCCTGCACTGCAATTGTTCGACCTAAAGTTATTTCTACTCTGCCTTACTGCCTGGAATTGACTTTGAGCAGGAAAGTGCTCACGCACAGCACGTACACTTCAGTAATTTACTCACCAATACAAATCCAATGCTTATCAGATGTTTACCTGCCTCATACTGTTTTGACTTTATATTTGTTTTACCTTCTGGTAGTTGGCTGGAAGTAATTTCCTATCCTGAGATAACAAGGTGCAGGGCTGGATGAACACAGCAGGCCAAGCAGCATCATAGGAGCAGGAAGGCTGACGTTTCGGGCCTAGACCCTTCAAGTTTTACAATTGCATGTTGCCTTTTTTTTATATGTCTTCAGCATTCAGATGGAGTACATTCTTTTGAAAGCGTGCTTTTAAATCTTTGTTTCCATTGACTCCATCTACACTTCCCGAGAAAGCAGCCAACATAATCAAAGAGCCCTCCCACCCCGGTTGTACTCTCTATCACCCTCTCCCATCAGACACAAAAATTCAAAAGCACATACCAACAAACTCAAGACCAGCTTCTTCCCCCTGTTATCAGCCTCAGGAACGGGCCTCTCATATATTAGAGTTGATCTTTCTTTGCACCTTCTCTGCATTCTGTTCTATTACCCTGATGTACGTATGTAAGGTATGGTTTGTCTGGTTAGCAAGCAAAACAATACTTTCCACTGTATCCCGGTGCATGTGACAATAGTAAATCAAATCAAATCAAAATATTTTCAATGAGGCCCAGCTGAGCTTTCTGCAGAAATGCTGGTACTGTTTGCAAACTCCTCAAATGCTGAAGTAGTCTTTCTCCATAAGTAGCAAGACCTGGATAAAATTCAGCTGATACGTTGCAAGTAACATTCACGCCACACACATAATCATGTCTAACAAGGGAACCTAACCATAACCCTCTGGCATTCAATGGCATCACCATCACTGAAACCCCCAGTACCAACGTACTGAAAGTTTTACCATTGATCTGAAACTGAACCGGACCAGCAGTATTAATATTGCAGCTGCAACATCAGTTCAGAGATTCCTTTTCCCACTTCCTCCAGTTATAGCAGGACACCCCCATTTAAGTTGCATGTGCATGAATCTTCCCACAGTCTACTACAGATATTTTCAAACCAACATGCCCAGGGATGTTATTACACACCTCCTGACTTAAACGGAGGCCGCCTTACTCACAGGTAGAGACTTTACCTCGGTGTTGTAAGAGTTCCTTAAGCCTTTAAGAAGAAGCTACAAATGTATGTTGTCAATACAAGATTTTATAAGATGATTATGTTTGAAACTATGTGATGATGCAGTGCCTTTAAGAGGTGATTTTTGTCCTTTGTTTTGAAGAGGGGTTGTAATGCAGAGGTTCGAGCAGTCTACCAGAACCACTTGAGTAAACAGCTTGGGAGACCTTGGTTTTTTTTTCAATGAGTGTGGCCAGCTTTCACAGATCCAGATTTCTGCATTCTGGTTTTTTCAGTAGTATCAGAAGCTATTGGGATCTCAACAGAGTTGAAAGTTTTGGTGAATGACTCCTGGCTGCTACTCTGTCTGAATTTTCTCTATATGTATTTTTTTTCCTCCTGGATTGGAGAACTGCATGTGAGAATCTGTGTATGAATTTGTCTTTTTCCCAAAGATCGGGGGTGGCACGGTGGCTCAGTGGTTCGCACTGCTGCCTCACAGTGCCAGGGACCCGGGTTTGATTCCACCCTCAGGCAACTGTCTGTGTGGAGTTTGCACATTCTCCCCGTGTCTGCATGGGTTTCCTCCAGGTGCTCCAGTTTCCTCCCACAGTCCAAAGATGCGCAGGTTAGGTGGATTGGCCATGGGAGTGTCCAGGGATGCGCTGGTGTGAAGGGTCAGCCATGAAAAATGCAGAGTTACAGGGATGGGGTGGGGTTTGGGTGGGATGCTCTTCAGATGGTTAGTATGGACTTGATGGGCCAAGTGGCCTGCTTCCACACTGTAGGGATTCTAAGTTCTAAGGGTGTGTTTATGGGATGTTACTATATTGGAACAGTTAATTAGTAATTGGTACTGCATTTATTATTGTTAAGTTTTCCAGTAGCATTATTATTCTAAGTTCCTCTTTCTTTTGCTCGGATTTTAAATATAGTGTTTAAATAAATTACGTTCAGCTTAACGTCAAATAATTTGAACAGCCACATTGCATCTAGAACATGGCACTTCACATTTGCCTTTAAAAATAAGAAAAAAGGTAGGGTCTAGGCAACATTCATAAAATATTTTGAGGGTGTCTGGTCTAGTCCATAGCTCTGTCTTCACTGGTTCGTATGCTTACAAGCCTATCACATGATCTTAGTAGTGGGCTGCTTGGCTTTGACCACAAAAACGTGAGGAATTTTTCTCGCTCTCATTGAAATTCAGGTGTGTTCCAGCTCCTCAAGATAGCTTCCTCCCGTTTCCCTGCTCTGTAATCCCACTGTATCCCCAAAATACGCTGGTGGTATATTTCTCATCGCACAACATGACCATTTCACACAGGAATATCTGACAGCACCATGCAATTCTCGGAAGGATTCCCACACACATTCTGTCTTTCAGGAAGAGTTTGCTGAAATATTCTTTGCTTGAACAATTCGTTCTGAAACTCACATTTCATGCAACAATCGAGTTCAATTATTTCGCTTTTTCTTGTAGCTATTGCAACGATTCATCAAACATTTCCACTTCTTCTCTAGATTTAGAGCTGGATTTTTGTTTTAGAAAATATAAATAGAGTCATAGAGACATAGAGAATGGAAACAGACCCTTCAGTCCAACTCTTCCGTGCTGACCAGACATCCCAAATTAATCTAGCCCCATTTGCCAACATTTGGCCCATATTCCTCTAAACCCTTCCTATTCATGTACCCATCCAGATAACTTTTAAATGCTGAAATTGTACCAGCCTCTACCACTTCCTCTGGCAGCTCATTCCATACATGCACCACCCACTCTGTGAAAAAGTTTCCCCTTAGATCCCTTTTAAATCTTCCCCCTCTCGCCTTAAACCTAAGCCCTTTAGTTTTGGACTCCCCCAGCCCCGGGAAAAAGACCTTGGTTATTCACCCTATCCATGCCCCTCATGATTTTATAAACCTCTCTAAGGTCACCCCTCAGCCTCCGATGGTCCAGGGAAAATAGCCCCAGTCTATTCAGCCTCTTCCCATAGCTCAAACCCTTCCACCCCGGCAACATCCTTGTTGATCTTTTGGACCTGAAAAGCTGTTTGTACAAACATGCCCTATCAGAATTCAGCTAATGAAATAAGAGACAAAAGTTGACTTCAAAAAACCCCAGTCTGTATCTCCAAACCTTTTTCACATCCCTTTGCCTTGGTAATGATAGGGATTGTTAGTTTGGTGAATTACATGTTTCTGTGTTTTTGTATTTTGTATTTCTAAGTATGTTCGAAGGAGATTTCATTGTGATGCTTACAAAACCACAATAAAACGCAACAGCAAACTTACATCAACCTTTTTTTGAACTTTACTTAGCGCCCAATGACTAACACACAAATAAATCGATAATTTATGTTGATTAACCTTTTTAATAACTTTCCTATTAGTGTGAAAATGCCACCAGAAGAACATAACCTGCCAATAGACTGGTTGTTAATTTTTCCAGCCTCAGAGTTATCTTTATGAAGAGAGCGTAGAGAATGAACGTGATCACAGACAGGGCAATGCTTTCGTTTCATCAGAAATAAGAGGTCAGGTTTATAAACAAGCACTTTATTGCTGCTGATGCCTTACAGCTCACACAGGGAGTCGGCGTTGCTGTGGAAATGTTCATTTTTTACACCAATGTGAAATGTGGAGATTTAGATACAATGCAGGCTCCAGGTCTCTCTGCCTGAGACACAGTGTCATGACTCTCACTACAGGAAGGTCGAGGACTGTGCCCCAATCCATGCTATTGGCACCATTGGAAACAGGAGCAGGAACATGGCTGGTCATCCCAACTCAGTCCCCTTTACCCACTTTCTCCCCAAATTATTTGATCCCTTTAGCCCTAAGAACTGTACCTAACTTCTTCTTAAAAACATTCAATGTTTTGGCCTCAACCACTTTGTGTGGCAGAGAATTCCACAGGCTCCCCACTGTCTGGGTGAAGACATCTCCCCTCAGCTCAGTCCTAAAACCTTGTATCCTTGGACTGTAACTCCCAATTCTGGGCTCCATAACTGTTGGGAACATCCTTCCTGTGTTTTTTTTTGCCTTCATTCATTCATGGGAATAAGGGGCATCGCTGGCTAGGCAGCATTTATTGCCCATCCCTATTTGCCCTAGGTGTGGAGTCACGTGTAGGCTGGACCAGGTAAGAATGCCAGATTCATAGAATCCCTACAGTGTGGAAACAGGCCCTTCGGCCCAACAAATCCACACCGACCCTCAGAGCATCCCACCAAGACCCATCCCCTATAATCCACCTGATCTACACATCCCTGAACACTACAGGCAATTTCCCATGGCCAATCCACTCTAACCTGCACATCTTTGGGCTGTGGGAGGAAACCGGAGCACCCGGAGGAAACCCACATAGATATGGGGAGAATGTGCAAACTCCACACAGACAGTCGCCTGAGGGTGGAATTGAACCCGGGTCCCTAGCGCTGTGAGGTAGCAGTGCTAACCACTGAGCCACCGTGCTGCCCACTAATTGAATTCCAATTCCACCACCTGCCATGGTGGGATTTGAACCCAGGTCTCTGGATTAAAAGCCCAGTGATAATGCCACTCAGACATCCCCTCTCTTTCTCTAAATGATATTAGCGAGCCAGATGGGTTTTTCCCAACAATTGACAATGGTGTCGTGATCATCATTAGATGCTTCATTCCAGGTATTTTATTGAATTCAAATTCCACCATCTGCCGTGGCGGAGATTTGAACCCAGGTCCCCAGAACATTATCTGGGTCTCTGGATTAATAGTCCAGCAACAATACCACTAGGCCATCGCCTCCCCAGACTGACTAGTCCAGCTTGAATTTTATAGGTTTCTATGAGGTCCCCCTTATTCTTCCAAAGTCCAGTGAATTTGGCCCTAACCCTTCCAGTCCCTCTTCATGCATCAGTCCTGCCATCCCAGGGATCAGTTCTGGATCTCCTTCCCTGTTAGGTCTCTGGATATCCCAACAGCACATAGCCAGAAGGTGGCTCATGGCTATTCAAGGTTAATTAAGGAAATACAACAATGGTGTCCTGGCCATTGATGCGCCACTGGGTTTAGCCTTCAATTTCAATGGCTAGATCATGGAATCTCAGAAATGTTATGATGCAGAGGTAGACCAATCGGCCCAACATGTCTATCCTGGTCATATTACTTCATGCCAATCCTCTGCCTTTTGCCCTTATCTCTACTCACCATTTCTATTCAACTAACCATCCAATGCCTCTCCTGGATCCCTCAGTTGAACCCAGCTCCTCCACATTTCCTCCCCCTAACTTCTCACTGTAATTACTGAATCCTGTGGGTTTGTTGGGAGCCTGAGGAAATTCCTGCTCTTTTACACGCAAATGCTTCAACACAAAGCATTGCCAATCCTTTCCATGATGAAAAAGTGACCAAAAAAGTCCTAAACCACAGAAGCATCCAATGAAACATAACAGAATGCCTTTTTTAATGTGGGTTTTGTATCATATCAGTGATGCAGCACTGTTACAGGAAGTACATGGGCTCTGAACAGACTTTTATCAAATCCTTCTGTTTGTCTTTCAGCAATGTTATTGACTAATTTATTTTAGATATTTAACACCACAAATGAAGTAAACAAGAAAGGAATATCAAGTCGCCACGTTAGGTATTTTCACATTTGCTCTGTGTAACATTTTTTCTTCAACATTAATAATGTAAGATCTGAAAACAGCTTTGGCTACATGTGAGGATAATAGGAACTGCAGATGCTGGAGTCTGAGATAACAAGGTGTAGAGCTGGATGAACACAGCAGGCCAAGCAGCATCAGAGGAGCAGGAAGGCTGTCGTTTTGGAGAAGGGTCCAGACCTGAAATGTCAGCTTTCCTGCTCCTCTGATGCTGCCTGGCCTGCTGTGTTCATCCAGCTCTACACCTATTTAACTACCTGTATTTTTTTAAATAGCACCTTTGGTAACAGCAATGATATAAAGTAAAAAGCACACACTCACTAAAATGTGAAGGCATTGACATTGAAGACTGTCTATCAGGGTTTCATTCAATCAGTCCCTTTCTAACTATTTCAATAATAATTTCATTCTGTTAAATTTGTTGAATTCCTTTATTCATTCATGGGATGAGGGGCATCATTGGCCAGGCAGCATTTATTGTCCATCCCTAATTGCCCAGTGGGCAGTTAAGAGTCAACCACATTGCTGTGGGTCTGGAGTCATGTGTAGTCCAGACCAGGTAAGGATGGCAGTTTCCTTCCTGAAAGGACACTAGATTATGATTGGCTTTAAGGAGGAATTTGAACCCCTAACAGAAGATCAGCTTGGATTGGGTGAACTGTGAAAGTGTTCAAAATTTCAAAGCTTGAGTTAGGGTCGGTTAGCTCAGTTGGTTGGATGTCTTGTTTGTGATGCCAACAGCATGGGTTTGATTCCCACACTGGCTAAGGCTCCCATGAAGTAAAATCTCCTTCCCAACCTCTCCCCTCGCATGAGGCTGACCCTCAGGTTAGACCCCCACCTGTTGTCTCCAGGGAGGACTGGGCAGGGGAAACCTCTGAGATTTGTTGATCCCTTTTACTGAAGCGGGGGATTCTGTCTGTTTCTAATCTCAGTCAACTTTGTTAAAGCACCGTGAAGCAGCTGAATGTTTTGCGATGCCATCTCAGAGGGTAATTCAGAGTCAGCTGAATGCTATTAACTCGTTCAGTTGTGTCTCTATCTTGTAAATGATGAAGGAAACCTTGGGTATTTTGTCCAGTTTTGGTCTCCTTATTTGAGAAAGAATGTAGCGAGACTAGAGGAAGTTCAGAGGAATTTCACCAGATTGATTCCATGGATGAAAACACTTGTCATTTGAGGAGCGGATGAATAGCTTGGGTTTTTACTCACTGGAGTTCAGAAGAACGAGGGGGGGGATCTGATTGAGGTATAAAAAATGCTAACGGGGATTGATAAGGTGGACGTTGAACAGATGTTCCCCCTTCTGGGACAGTCCCAAACAAGAGGTCATAGATACAGAGTGACAGGAGGTAGGTTCAAAACTGAGATGAGGAGAAACTACTTCTCTCAGAGGGTCCAAAAATCTGTGGAACTCACTGCCCCAGAGTGTAGTGGAGGCAGAATCAAACAACACATTCAAGAAAGAAGTAGATACATTTCTGATGAGAAGCGACATAAAGGGCTATGGGGAGCAGGTGGGAAAGTGGAGTTGAGACCAGGATTAGATTAAATGGCACAGCGGGTTCAAAGCGCTGAACTGGCCACTCCAACTCCTAATTCCAATGTTCCTATGAACTGTTTGTGACTTCCAATCCAGCTGTGATTTCTCCTTCAATTGATGTAATAACTTACAATTACCACTTGCCATTTTCAACTCTTCCAGTATAGCAGTGTTTCTCCTGATATCTGGAATGCCTCTGACACCATTTGCTGTGTAACTTTATCAATTAACAGCAGTCCCCTGCAATCTTCCCTGGGAGTCCCTGCAATGAGCCTCATGTTCACGCCTCTTCCTTTTCCATTTCCTTGCTCCTGCCTCACTTGCTGAAGGATGGTTACCTCCTGGAGAGTGGGATCTCTGAGCCCTTCCTCCTTCTCCATGGGGAGAGAGGCTCCCACTGCTCTTAAACTCAGTCTTTTGGAGTTTGAGCAAGGCCCCTTGGAAACAATTCTCATGGAAACCTCGCAACACTGCTTTCCGTTCCCCCAACAAAAGGATTCGGAAACACAAATAACTACAAGAAACTACAAACCAGAGAAACATCAGATGAAATAAACAGCCGCTAGTCATTCTGTTTGCTGCCCCATTCTGAAGCCTGTTGCAAATTGTTATTTCTCAATTTGCGTGACCTACTTAATTCCACTCGAAACAAGATGGTAAGCACAGACGAGCAACCAATTAAAGCCATATGTCCCCACTTTGCTGGTACTTCCATACTTAATAAGGCACGCACTTATAGATCACAGCAGCCCCCTGGAGATTATCAAAAAAAACTCCATTACAGGGAACAGCTGCCTACCCCTCAGACTAACCCACCTGCAAATATTCAGTCACACTTCCACTCGTCAAACTGTTTTACTTTGCACTGAAACAGTGATAATATCTCTGCCATCATCGGAGAATTGTGGGTCTAAGATGATGAAGAAGAGATTGTTGGTGGGGCCCACTGATAACCAGGGGGAATGGGGCCATCAGTCAAGAGATGCCCTTGTTGCAATTGTACAGGGCCGTGGTGAGGCCACACCTGGAATGTTGTGGGTAGCTTGGTCTCTTTATCAACATTGAACACAGAACAGTACAGCACAGTACAGGCCCTTTGGCCCACAGTGTTGTGCCGACCTATTATCCTACAACATCAATCTATCCTGCATACCCTACATTTCACTATCCTCCATGTGCCTATCCAAAAGTCGCTTAAATGTCCCTAAAGTATCTGACTCCACTATCACTGCTGGCAGTGCATTCCACACACCCACCACTCTCTGTGTGAAGAACCTACCTCTGACATCTCCCCTATATCTTCCTCCCATCACCTTTAAATTATGCCCCCTTGTAATAGTTATTTTTGCCCTGGGAAAAAGTCTCTGACTGTCCACTCTATCTATGCCTCTCATCATCTTGTAAACCTTTATCAAGTCATCTCTCATCCTTCTTTGCTCCAATGAAAAGAGCCCTAGCTCCCTCAACCTTTCCTCATAAGACCTGCCCTCCAGTCCATGCAACATCTTGATAAATCTCCTCTGCACCTTCTCTAAAGCTTCCACACCTTTCCTATAATGAGGCGACCAGAACTGAATGCAATGTTCCAAGTGTGGTCTATCCAGAGTTTTATAGAGCTGCAGCATAACCTCATGGCTCTTAAACTCAATTCCCCTGCCAATGAAAGCCAACACACCATACACCTTCTTTACAACCCTATCAACTTGGGTAGCAAATTTGAGGAATCTATGGATGTGGACCCCAAGATCCCTCTGTTCCTCCACACTGCCGAGAATCCTGTCATTAACCCTGTATTCTGCATTCAAATTCAACCTTCCAAAATGAATCACTTCACATTTTTCTGGGTTGAATTCCATCTGCTACTTCTTTGCCCAGCTCTGCATCCTGTCAATGTCCCCTTGCAACCTACAACAGCCCTCCACGCTGTCCACAACTCCACCAACCTTCGTGTCATCGGCAAATTTACTAACCGACCCTTCCACTTCCCCATCCAAGTCATTTATAAAGATCACAAAGAGCAGAGATCCCAGAACAGATCCCTATGGAACACCACTGGTCACCGAGCTCTAGGCTGAATACTTTCCATCTACTACCACCCTCTGTCTTCTATTGGACAGCCAGTTTTGTATCCAGACAGCCAAATTTCCCCGAATCCCATGCCTCCTTACTTTCTGAATCAGCCTACCATGTGGAACCTTATCGAATGCCTTGCTAAAATCCATATACACCACATCCACTGCTCTACCTTCATCGATGTGTTTTGTCACATCCTCAAATAATTCAATAAGGCTTGTGAGGCATGACCTGCCCCTCACAAAGCCATGCTGACTATTTCCAGTTAGACTCTGCTTTTCCAAATAAACATAAATACTATCTCTCAAAATCCTCTCCAATAATTTGCCCACCACAGAAGTAAGACTGACTGGTCTGTAATTCCCAAGATTATCCCTATTCCCTTTCTTGAAGAAGGGAATGACATTTGCCACCCTCCAATCATCTGGTACGACTCCAGTAGACAGTGAGGATGCAAAGATCATCGCCAAAGGGGCAGCAATCTCTGCCCTCACTTCCCACAGCAACCTTGGGCATATCCTGTCTGGCCCAGGGGACTTATCTATCCTCATTCTTTACTCAGAGAGTAGTAAGGGCGTGGAATGCCCTGCCTGCAAAAATAGTAGACTCGCCCACTTTAAGGGCATTTAAATGGTCATTGGATAAACATATGGATGATAATGGAATAGTTTAGGTTAGATGGGCTTCAGATTGGTTTCACAGGTCGGCGCAACATCGAGGGCCGAAGGGCCTGTACTGCGCTGTAATGTTCTATGTTCTATGTTCTATGTTCTCATGTTTTTCAAAATTTCTAGCACATCCTCCTTCCTAACATCAACATGTTCGAGCATATCTGCCTGTTTCACACTGTCCTCACAAATGTCAAGGTCCCTCTCACTGGTGAATACTGAAGCAAAGTATTCGTTAAGGACCTCCCCCACCTCCTGTGACTCTGCACACAAGTTCCCTCCCCTATCCCTGATTGGCCGTACCCTCACTCTGGCCATCCTCTTGATCTCACATAAGTATAGAAAGGCTTGGGGTTTTCCTTGATCCTACCCGCCAAGGCATCTCGCTCTCCTAAGTCCATTCTTCAGTTCCTTCCTGGCTACCTTATAGACTTCTAGAGCCCTGTCCGATCCTTGCTTCCTCAATGTTAAGTAAGCTTCCTTCTTCCTCTTGACTAGGTGTTCAACATATCTTGTCATCCAAGGTTCCTTCATCTTACCATCCTTTCCTTGCCTCAGTGGGACAAACCTATCCAGTATTTGTAGCAACTGCTCCCTAAACAACCTCCACATTTCTATCATGCACTTCCCAGAGAACATCAGTTCTTGCCCAATCCCCTTCCCCCACCAATTAAATACTTTCCCATACCATCTGCTCCTATCCCTCTCCATGACGATAGTAAAGGTCAGGGAGTTGTGATCACTATCACCGAAATGCTCTCCCACTGAGAGATCTGACACCCAGCCTGGTTCATTGCCAAGCACCAAATCCAATATGGCCTCCCTTCTAGTCGGCCTGTCTACATATCGAGTCAGAAATCCTTCCTGGACACACCTGACAAAATCTGCTCCATCCAAACTATTTGCACTTTGGAGGTTCCAGTCGATATTTGGGAATTTGAACTCGCCCATGACAACAACCCAATCTGAGGAAGGATGTTCTGGCTGTGGAGGGAATGCAACAAAGGTTTACTAGACTGATCCCTGGGACTGACGTATGAAGAGAGACTGGATTGGTTATTACTCCATCCACTGGGAGTTAGAAAATTGAGAAGGAAGGAGGGGCTGGGGGGAATCTTCAAGAAACCTGTAAAATTCTAACAGGACTAGAGAGGGTAAATGCAGGAAAGGTGATCCTAATGTCTGGGGATTCAAGAACGACGGATCACAGTTTAAGGATATGGGGTAGGCCATGTAGGACTGAGATGAGGTAAAATGCCTTTACCCAGAGAGTGGTGAGCCTGTGGAATTCTCTGCCACAGAAAGCAGTTGAGGTCAAAACATTGAATGTTTTCAAAAAGGAGTTGGATATAGTTCTTAGGGTCAAAGGGGATCAAAGGGTATGGGGAGAAAGCCAGAAAGGGGACAGAGTTGGATGATCAGCCATGATCATAATGAATGGTGGAGCAGGCTCGAAGGGCCCTTTCCTATCTTCTATGTTTCTATAACATTAATTATAATACATTCTTCAAAATGAAGAGATTTGAGTTGCATCTTATTTTTAAAACTGTAAACCAAAATAAATTAGCAACTGGTTTATAAATTTCATCAATATTCTGTGGAGTTACCATCGACCAGTAACTCAACTGGAGCAACCATATCAATACAGTGGCTACAAGAGCAGGTCAGAGGCTGGGAATCCTGCAGCAAGTAACTCGCCTCCTGACTCCCCAAAACCTGTCCACCATCTACAAGGCACAAGTCAGGAGTATGATGGAATACTCCCCACTTGCCTGGATGAGTGCAGCCCCAACAACACTCAAGAAACTTGACACCATCCAGGACAAAGCAGCCTGCTTGATTGGAACCACATCCACCACCTTCAACATTCACTCTGTCGACAATCCTTGCGATGTTTGTATTTTTTACAAGACACACCACAGCATCTCAGCAAGGATCCTCCGACAGCACCTTCCAAAAACCCAATCTCAACAAACAACAGCAGCTTACACTTATTTAGAACCTCAAAAGGACAAGGGCGGCAGATACATGGGAACATCACCCCCTGCAAGTTTCCCTCCAAGCCACTCATCATCCTGACTTGGGAATAGATCGCTGTTCCTTCAGTGTCGCTGCGTCAAAATCCTGGAATTCCCTCCCTAAAGGCATAGTGGGCCAACCTACATGCCATGCTAATGAAGGCAGTTCACCTCCGAGGGCAATTAGGGAAAAGCAACAAATATTTGACTTGAGACCATGCTCCATGAATAAGTAAAAAGCTTTGTGAAAGAGGCAGTGTCTTCACTGTTCTGTTTGCACCTGAAGTTAAGGTTCACACTGGAACTTGGAGTCAGGATTCACATTGGAACCTGGACTCAGGATTCACATTGGAACCTGGAGTCAGGATTTACACTGGAACCAGAGACAAAAGGAAAAGGGAGGCTTTGTAAGAGCAAATTGAGGTGCTAGAGAAAGCTTAGATACCAGGGTCAATCTCAGGTATACGTGCCAGTGCAATTTGTGAGCTTGTGAGCAGCAGAAATGCACTAATATATGGGATAGTGTGATGGTACAATGGCTTTAAGAGGTTTATTCTGTCCTTTTTTATGAAGAAAGATTGAGACACAAATGCTGAGTGGTCTGCAAAAGCCGATAAATTAAGCAGCTTGTGAGGCCTTCGGGATTTATTTTAAAGTTGGAACAATAGAAGCAGCCTGAATGGGTGGGGCCAAGCTCCCACAGAACCAGGAATTTCAGTTTTAGCTTTCTGCAGTTACTGGGGTATTGAAGCTGGATGTGGAGGCTTTTATTCCTCTCTCTGTTATAGCCAAAAGCTGGGGTTCTCTTCTTGCTGCTAGAATTAAATGTGAGACAATCTATTCAGTGAATTTGCCTTTGCCAAGTGTGTGTTTATGGGATGTTGCTATATTGGAACAGTTTATTAGTAATAGTTAATATATATCATTCTGTTAAGCATTTTGATAGAGTTACAGTTAAATCAATTCTTTTCTTTTTTTATTTTGTCTGTATTTTAACTGGAGGGTCAAAATAAAGTGTGTTTTGCTTTAAGTCAAGTAGGTTGACCAATCGAATTGTATCTGGAATGAAAGGTCTTTCATTTTCTTTTAAAATAAGATCATGTTAGAGTCTTGGCTATCTCCTTAATATATTTTGAGAGAGTTTGGGGTGGTCTGTAAAAATATGAAGGCCATTCAGCGCCTTGAATCTGCTCTACCACTCAATAAGTTGATTGATCAGGACTGAATAGTTGATCAGGTTATGTCCTCAGTTTGATTTTCTAGCCTGGTCCAATGCCCTTTTCAGTTAAGAATCAATCTCCTACTGTCTTAAAAATATCCCATGCATCTGTGTCTCCTGCTCTCTGGGGAAACCGCGTTGCACAGACTCAGGAGCCTGTGAGATAAAAACATCCTTTTCTTCCCCATCTTCAATGGGAAGACCTAACAGGTTATTTTTAAACAGTGTCTGCTTGTTCTAGTCTCAATCCACAAGGGGAAACATCCTGAGACTGTGATCCCTGGTTTGAGACCCCCTCCCCACCCAAAGGGGGAAACACCCTCCTTGCATCAAATCTGACCAGCCCTGTTAGAATTTTACATGCTTCAGTCAGAACCGCACTCGTCCTTTCTCAGCCGTAGTGAATACAGGCCCCATTCGAACCAATCTCTCTTATTGGGACAGTCCTGCTTTCCCCAGTGAACCTCTGCTGAACTCCCTCAATGGCGAAGGTAGCCTCCCTCAGGCAGTGCAACCAAATCCGCCCACAATACTCCAGGTGTTGTCCCACTCCCTCCTCTTGGTAAGACCCGGATTATTTTAGTTGAGAAAAAAATCCAAGTTAACTTTTATCAGTAGCCACTGAAGAATCCTGAGTGACCATTGGTTCACATCAGAGCCTTGTCTTTAATTATTCATTCATGGATGGCTAGTCCAGAGAGTAGTCAAGAGCCAATCACATTGCCGTGGGTCTGGAGTCACATGTAGGCCAATCCAGGTAAGGATGGCAGTTTCCTTCCCTAAAGGACATTAGTGAACCAGATGGGTCTTTCCCCTGACATTACCAATGGATTCACAGTCATTGTTAGACTTTTAATTCAGCAAAGATCCTTACACAGCACCTTCCAAACCCAGTGGGGCCATTACCCACCCATCGCACAACAGCCCCTCCTCCACCCAACACACAACAGCCCCTCCCCCAACCC
>NC_063352.1:5540747-5541279 GCF_021869965.1 Rhincodon typus | reverse complement strand
AGTTAGGTGGTTGTTTTTGACCAGTGCAGACTTGATGGGCCGAAAAGCCTTTATCTGAGCTGTAGACCTCAATGACTCTATGATCACCAATTATTCCCTCTGGTGTGGAAATAGAATATGTGAACTTGGGACCCAAGGCTGTGGGCCAAGTGCTGGAAAATGGGATTAGAATGGCGAGGTATTTGCTTTGACTGTTACAGACTCAATGGGTCAAAGGGCCTTTTGCAACCAATCCCTGCCACACGTACCCACCTCTCATAGCTGACTATCTCCCTCAATCCAGTGCAAGGGCTAGAACCTCCAGGGACTCACTCTCTCTCAAATTCTAAACCCCTCAAATTCTAGGTATTCCTTGCCAATCTTCCACACCCTTGCCACAACTAATCTCTTTGAATGTACCACCCTTGGATGAGTACTTAAGATGGCAGGGGATTGTAGGCTATGGACCAAGTTCAGGTAAATGGGATTGGTGTAGTTTGGGATAACACAGTGTGGTGGAGCTGGATGAACACAGCAGGCCAGGCAGCATCAG
>NC_063352.1:5493014-5510747 GCF_021869965.1 Rhincodon typus | reverse complement strand
AGGTTTGTTTAATACATCCTCATCAGTGGTGTGACCCTTTGATCTTTTACTTACCAAGTCTGTGTCGGATACTACTTCTCTCACTAACACCTGAAGAAGTAGTGAGACTCCGAAAGCTTGTGATTTCAAATAAACCTGTTGGACTATAACCTGGTATTGCATGATTTCTGACCTTGTCCATCCCAGTCCAACACTGGCACCTCCACATCAACGCTGACCCAGCCAGTGATGCCCTCATCCCGCAAATGGATAAATAAAAATTGCATTGGAATCAGTTCAGGGAATTGTCACTAGGTTGATTTCTGGGAGGAAGGGATTTTATTGTCAGGTGAGGTTAAACAGCTTGGGGTGGAAATCACCGGAGTTTAGATAAACAAGAGGGGATCTCAATGAAGCAGGTAAGATTTCCCGAAGATTTAATCAGAGCTGAAGAGAAATATTAGCAAGAGAGTGAAAACCATGCTAGAGTTTGGGGGGTGTGGGGTGAAGGAGGGGCTTCGCAGAGACAAAAATGGAGTCAAGGCCATAATCAGATTGAATGGTGGAACAGGTTTGAGGGGCTGAATGGCCCACTATTTCACATCTCATGATCTTGTGATATTTTTGTCGGAATTTTCTTTGCTTCCCAGTTGCGAAGAATTGGAAGCTTCTTCGAATCAACAGCAAAAGTTACACCATTTCCACCAAAAATAGTGCAGCTCTCAAACCTGTCGAAATGTCAGATTTACTGTCAAATGTGGCATCTTTCAAAAGGTTTTCTTTCTCACTCGGCATGAGGAAAAAATGGATTATTTAAAAATACCGTGATGCTGCGTTATTGTAGTGAAAAATAGATTTTGTGCGGAGGTAGGCACTGGCATGAACTGATGAATGCGCTCATCCCGGAGGGACCGTCAACCAACGGAGGGTCTGATCTCACCATAGCTGCTTGGCCAAATGAGGTGGGTAGGTACTTATCACCAGACAGTGACTAACCAGCAGGGTACCTGCCTGGTTCCTGCCATCTACAATTAATAACCAGGTCTTCAGAGGAGACAATAGAAACTCCCATTGGGAGACAGTGAGATCCTTTCTGTGAATGTCACTGTGACACTGATTGGAACCTTAACCACAGCTTGGATTTGTCAGACCTCTTTTTAACCTCAGTAGAGATCATCAGAACTGGGAGCAGGAGTAGGCCATTCTGCTCCTCGAGCCTCCTCCACCATCCAGTATGATCATGGCTCATCTTGAGCATGTGCAAAATATTCCAGAGTGTGTGCGTCCAAACGGGGCGTCTGTTTTAACTTCGATTTTAGCCTTCCCAGGTTCAGGCTCACACTTTCTCTCCAATTGCTTATTTTCACAGCAATTCCTCTTTTTAAACTCAGTCATGGGACGTGGGTGTCGGTGGCTGGGTCCAGCATTTATTGCCCCGTCCCTAGTTGCCCCCTTGAGAAGGTGGGGGTGAGCTGCCTTCTTGAACCGCTGCAGGCCACCTGCTGTGGGTTGACCCACAAAGCCCTTAGGGAAGGAATTCCAGGATTTTTACCCAGTGACAGTGAAGGAACTGCGTTTTATTCCAAGTCAGGATGGGGAGTGGCTTCGAGGGGAACTTGGAGTTCGGTGGTGCTTCCATGTATCTGCTGTCCTTCTCCTTCTAGATAGAAGTGGTTGTGCGTTTGGAAGGTGCTGACTGAGAATCTTTGGTGAATTTCTGCAGTGACACATATCCCCTGGGCCAAGCGATCATGCTCGCATTTGCTGAGTTGCCGGTTACAGGTCTGCCATGCAGTCTGAAGAGGAGACACTCCTCAGTAATGTGCAGTGTTACCTACAACAAGGGTATCAGTTAGCTCAGTTGGCTGGTTTGCCATGTAACGTGATCCTAACAGCGTGAGTTCAATTCCTGCATCTAGCTGATGTTACCATGAAGGGTCCATCTTCTCAGTCTTGCCCCTCGCCTGAGGCGTGCTGACTCTCAGGTTAAACCACCACCAGTATTTCTCCGTATTGATCTGAATTAGGTTTATTGTTATATGTATTCGAGTTTCAAACAAACGGGAGCACAGTGAAAAGTGTCACCAGCACACAGATCTTAGGTACAGAATTAGAGAAAATAAAGAAAAAACGACACCCTACGTTTTGGAGTGCTGTGTCCAGTTCTGGTTGCCTCATTACAGGAAAGGTGTGGAAGCATTGGAAAAGGTGCAGAGGAGATTTACCAGGATGTTTCCTGGAATGGAGGGAAGGTCTTATGAGGAAAGGTTGAGAGAGCTAGGGCTTTTCTCTTTAGAACGACGAAGGATGAGAGGTGACTTGATAGAGGTGTACAAAATGATCAGAGGTATGGATAGAGTGGACAGCCAGAGACTTTTTCCTAGGGTGGAGGTAGCTTTTACGAGGGGGCATTGTTTTAAAGTGAGTGGAGGTAGATATCGGGGAGACGTCAGAGGTAGGTTCTTTACTCAGATAGTGGTCGGGGCATTGCTGGAGAGGGTAGTGGAGTCGGCCTCATTAGGGGCATTTAAGTGGCTATTAGATAGGCATATGGATGGTAGTATAAGGTAGGGGTGGAGGTTAGATAGACCTTAGGTTTAGGGTAAAAGTTCAGCACAACATCATGGGCCGAAGGGCCTGTACTGTGTTGTATTGTTCTATGTTCTATGTTCTATGTTACAGATGTACATAGTATAAGTGAGGAAAATAAGAAATTGAGCTAAAAAGGTAGACATGACAATGTTTCTATCAGGGCTTCCATGTGGTCTGACCGCGCTCCATCGATTCCCAACACGTAGCCTTCTTCGCTCTGGGCTGCTGGTGGAAGAAGAAAAAGACAGAAGAGAAAAAAAAGCACAGGAGAGAGGAAAGAAAAGAAAAGAAGAGGGTGGAGCAGACCATCTCCAGCTGGAGTGTTGTACTCTGCTGCAAGCTTGGCCCTTTTTGAGAGAACAGGCCTATGGTGAATTTACCTTTTACCACAAGCACATGAGCAATCTCCTACCACTCAGACCCTTTGGACAACACTGTCTAGAACATAGAACATAGAACATAGAACATAGAACAGTACAGCACAGTACAGGCCCTTTGGTCCACGATGTTGTGCCAAACTTTTACCCTAAACCTAAGGTCTATCTAACCTCCACCCCTACCTTATACTATCATCCATATGCCTATCTAATAGCTGCTTAAATGCCCCTAATGAGGCCGACTCCACTACCCTCTCCGACAATGCATTCCATGCCCCGACCACTTTAAAACTATGCCCCCTCGTAATAGCTACCTCCACCCTAGGAAAAAGTCTTTGGCTGTCCACTCTATCTATACCTCTGATCGCTGTCTGTGTAACGTCTCGTTCTTTTGGGGTCCAAACTGCTTTCCGCTTCCTGCCTGAACTTCCACATTCACCCACCCGCAGTGGGCTCTTCCTCTGGTGGTTACTGCTGGGCAGTGGCCTGGCAAAATGTAGACATGGGTCTGGGGTTCCCATGCTGACCCTTGGTGTCTCACTTTACCTCTTCCGTAACCCTCTTCCAGCAAAGTCACGCGGCCCAGGCTAGATGCAGGAAGAATGTTCCCGATGACCAGGGAGTCCAGAACCAGGGGTCCCAGTCAAAGGATAGAGAGTAGGCTATATAGGGCTGGGATAAGGAGAAACGTCTTCACCCAGACAGTAGTGAGTCTGAGGAATTCTCTGCCACAGGAAACTATTGAGGCCAGAATACCTAAGACTTTAAAGAAAGTTGTATATGTAGTTCTTAGAACTAAAGGGACCAAAGCATATAGGGAGTGAGTGGGAACAGGGGACAGAGTTGGATGATCATATTGAATGGGGGAGCAGGCTCGAAGGGCCGAATGGCCTACTGCTGCTCCTATTTTCTATGTTTCCATGTATAAGAGAAAGACATAATCATCTGTGTGAGCTAACACCAGGGGCCAAGCCTCCATTAAACTTTTAAAAGGTTGCTAACTTTATATACATAGTGATAACAAAAAAAAATGAACTGGTGATTTAGAGCAGAGTTCAGTAATTACATCCTTACCACTTCTGTATTTATCATGTAGTGATGTAAGTAGGATCTTTAGGATAATGTGAAGGGTTTCTGAGTCATTCTGGCCAGGGATGATCATGGAAATTGTAATTTAAGTTTAGAAAGTGGGAGAAATATTGTAACGCATGCGGGAGGTGTAAGCGTGGGCTAGAAAGTGAGAGTATGATCGAGAGTGGGAGGACTGACGTACATGTCTTGGTTACTCGTTTGTGTGTGCACTGAGCTTTAAGGAAAAGCAGGTTGTAAGTTATTTTTAGGTTGAAGTTTACAGTAGTTAGTGTGGAACTCAGGTCTGACCTTTGACAGTGCCATCTGCTGTTATTGTGCGATCACCATCAACTCAACCCGGCTGCTGAAAGATTCTAATCATTGTCAGCTCAGGAATTGCTGGAGATGTGCAGCGGAGATCAAAACAGATTAAAAATACAAACCAGAACGTCAACATTTATTTCAGGCATTGGATTACTGCCTCTTTTACTTTCCTGAATTAAAAATACAACACAAAAAGTGGCTGCTCCTTGGAAATGCAGTGTTGAAGTGAACACAATTCGAAAATAAGTTGGAAGTAAAAATTATTTGCACTTATGTATTACTTTTCTGAAGTATGAATTAAAATATCTTCTCTTTGTCTCTCTTTTTTTATTTGTCTCTTTTACTGCTTTCAAATTGGGCTCCACCCTGCTCCGTGGGCAATGGGCTTTCTCAAAAAGAAAGAAGGTTTCATTACTTTTACCATACTTTAAGCCGCTTTTGTTACACAACTTCAATGACGTTGCTGCTGGGTTGAAATACGACTGTTATCAGACGAGGAATAATGACAGAAGCTAACTGATCTGTGAGATTTAGCAGCATTAGTCTGACAATATCGAACAAAGTCGAGCTGACGTGAAAGATCTGAGCTGCAAAATTTACTTCTGTAATACGAAATTCTTGGGACATATCCAATTACATATTCAGCTGGAGACATTCAGGATTAGAACGACCCAAGGTGTTAAACATGAGTACTTTATTATCGCCTCTGAGCAGACTCTCTCTGCTGGTACACAGGTGTACGGTGACCTCAGATGGACAAAATACACAATGCAATTGTCAGTAAGTTGCCAATTTTCAACGCAATGCGTGCTGTTTGAATTCTGAGTTGACACCCACGCTGTGTTTGAATGCCACGCTGGACTCCGTCTTGGTAAAGGACATCACTGCGTAACACCAGGGGTGCCATCCTCCGCTTTGCCACTCCAGTTAATGGGCAGCTTTTAAACAGACACAGCAAGGACAAGGATACCACTGCCCCAAGCAGTGCCCACCTGCAGGCAGTGTCTGGTACTTCCAGGTGAGTTATGGGGCCTCCTTTATTCATTACCCAGAGGGCAGTTCAGAGTCAACCACATTGCTGTGGGTCTGGAATCACATGTAGGCCAGACCAGGTAAGGATGGCAGTTTCCTTCCCTAAAGGACATTAGTGAACCAGATGGGTTTTTTCCAAAAATTGACAATAGATTCGCAGTTATCATTAGATTCTTAATTCCAGATATTTATTGAATTGAAATTCCACCATCTGCCGTGGCAGGATTCAAACCCAGGTCCAGAAGGGTCTAGGCCCGAAACGTCAGCTTTCCTGCTCCTCTGATGCTGCTTGGCCTGCTGTGTTCATCCAGCTCTACACCTTGTTATCTCTCTCCCCAGAACATTACCTCGGTCTCTGGATTAACAGTCCAGCGATAATACCACTAGGCCATCACCTGTGGCTATAGTCTGCTAAGGGAATCTTAAACAATGGGACCCCAGATCAGGACAAGCTACTCCCTGAGGAAGGTAGTGCAGGGAGGACTCTCGGTGAGACATGTGATCTCTGGTTTGTGAAATTCACCAGCTCGCACACAGCCTCTCAGCAGGACCAGCACTGCCCACTGTGAGCTCCTCGTGTCGAAGTACATTCCAGGCAGGAGCAGGTGACATTTTTATCAGTCCACCTCTCACTTTCTGGATATCTGGATCATGGAATCCCTACAGTTTGGAAGCAAACCATTCAGCCTATCTGAAGAACATCCCAACTTCTACCCCTGCATTTCCCATGGCTAGCCCACCTAGCCTGCACACTATGGGTAATTTAAGCATGGCCAATCCACCTAGTCTGCACATCTTTGGACTGTGGGAGGAAACCCATGCAGACACGGGGAGAATGTGCAAACTTCACACAGACAGTCACCCCGAGGGTGGAATTGAACCCAGGTCCCTGGTGCTGTGAGGCAGCAGTGCTAACCATTGAGCCACAATGCCAGCCCACTGCGGATGGAGAGAGTCACTGGGACAATGTCATCATGCAGAGAGTGTAGGTTAGCAAGAAGTGAGTTTGGATCATACATTAGGAGAGAAATTGGGAAGAAGTGTGACTGGGAATACCAACACTTGGATTAGGAGCAGCTGTAGGCCACTCAGCCTCTTTAACTCTGTTGTACTGTGCTACGGATCTGATTATTCACTATTGTCACCTACCTCTGATAACCTTTCAAACCCCACCATCCCACTTATCAACCTCTGCCATTTGATACTCCAAGCCTCTGTTGCCAGTACTGTTTGAGGAAGAGAGTTTTGAAGTCTCATGACCCTCTGTGAGAGAATGTTTCTCTTTGTCACTGTCTTAAATGGGTGACCCCTCATTTTAAACTTCCAATTCTAATTGTCCCACAAGGGGAAACATCCTCTCCATATCCACCTTGTCTAAGGAGCTTGTATGTTTTGGTGAAATTAACTCTTACACCTTTAAACTCCAGCAGAATCAAGCCTAGCCTATCCAACCTTCCCTCATAAGTCACCCAGATGATTCCAGGTACTAATCTGGTAAACCATTTGAAATAACTGCAGAGGCTGGTATCCCATCACCAAGTCACCCTTTTATTTACTTGTGCACAGCACATGGGCTCTGACCAGCCAGCTCGGAGTCAGTCCCTAGAAATAATGAGAGTCTGAATTCCCCTGTTTATATCTGTCAGCCAGGGCTCCCTGATTGGCCCAGGTTAACAGCCCTGATCAAGGATCTCACATTCAATGAGACCCACCCGGTTCCAATCACTATAGAATCCTTTCTAGGCCAGTAATTTGCAACTGATATTGTTGCATATTTTATGTTTCAGAGCTACCCAGAGATGAAACAGCAGTTTCTACTTTACAAATTTTATATTAAAAAAAGTCTCCTCCATACATACAGCTCCTTGTTTCTAGCAAAACTTACAGCCAATTTACTTTGCTATGAGTATATCAGCAGGTTTAATCAATTAAACACAATGAGCATCAAGAGTGAGCAGACTCATTAATCAGACACAGAACAGTTGAACACTGAGGGATATGACTGTGGAAAGATTTGCATGATTTCAAGCATAATGTACGACATGTTTGATTGATTTAAATATAAATGTTAACACAATTAGTTGGTACGAGGTGAGACATCTGAATCAGATATTAAGGCCATTATTGTTCAAACTTTTAATTATCGGGTGTAAATGGTTTACAACAAAACTTTGTACCCTTGGAAAAAGGTGCAACAATTTCAAACAATGATGAAGTTAACATTTCTGATGATTGTGTTGCGAGAATGATTTGAGCCTGTCAAGGGACGGCTGTTATCTTTCTGCTCAAACTAACTCTAATCGTGAGACCTTTATTAATTAGAATCTACAGAACTTTGCTTGATCCCACCGAAAGTGCCAGTGTTTGCTGTGAGCTGGGGAACTGTCACAATGACAAATGTATTTCCCATTACCATGCCAGTGTCAGGGATATAATGGTTTTGTGAGAATTCTTTCTTTGGAGGAAGACTGGGTCAAAACTGAGACACACTCCCCTCTGTGAAAACCCATCAGGAATTATTTCACCAGTTCTCCCTGTCAGCTCGGAATAACTAATGGATAGTCACAATTTAGGGAATGGTAACAAAGATTGGCCATAAATGATTACAGAAGATGCATTAGTGGTCAGATTGCTGGCACTTTGGACTGTAACATTGATACAATAAACGTTAATTAGTAGAATGCAAATTATTTCGTTAGTCTCATTTCCCTTCAAAATTCATTTAGGTGTTTCTTTATTTGTTAGCGGGGGAGGGTGTCGCTGGCCAGGCAGCATTTATTGCCCAGAGAGCAGTTGAGGGTCAACCACATTTCTGTGAGTCTGGAGTCACATGTAGGCCAGACCAGATAAGGTTGGCAGTTTCCTTCCCTAAACAGCACTAATGAACCAGATGTGGTGAGTAAGAACTGTCAATGCTGGAGTTAGAGTGTGGAGCTGGAGGAACACAGCAGGCCAGGCAGCATCAGAGAAGCAGGAAAGTTGTTTTTTTTTCCCCTTGTCAATCAATAATGGGCTCATGATCATCATTAGATCCTTAATTCCAGATATCTTTATTCAATTCAAATTCCACCATCATGGGATTTGAACCTTGGTCCCCAGAACATTATCTGGGGTTTCTGGATTAACAGTCAAGCGATAATACCACGAGGCCATCGCCTCCCTGGTCTTTCCCATTAGTGTGTCAGTGTAAGGGATATAATGGTTTTTGAGAATTCTTTCCTTGGAGGAAGATTGGGTCTAAACCGAGACAGACTTCCCTCTGTGAAAATCCACCAGGAATTATTCCACCAGGAGCTGCAATTACTTGGCAGTTTCTACAGAGAAATGATATACATACTCTATTTTACATTTGCTGGTGGGATTTGGATGTCAAAGGCCAGCAGTTATATTGCTCATTGATAATTGTCATTGTGAAAATGGCGTTACTTGGTATTCAGAGAGATCTCCCTCTATTGATATATAGTAATTTCAAGATTAACAGTCAGGCTCTCAGTGAGTGAATGTGTGTGTATTGAAGATGACATAAATGACACTAAGGGGCAAGCACAGGGAGACCAGCACAGTGGCTCAGTGGTTAGCACTGCTCCCTCAGAGTGCCAGGGTCCTGTGCTTGATCCCACCCTCGGGTGACTGTCTGTGTGGAGTTTGCACATTCTCCCCGTGTCTGTGTGGGTTTCCTCCGGGTGCTCCGGTTTCCTCCCACAATCCAAAGATGTGCAGGTTATGTGGATTGGCCATGGGAAATGCAGGGTTACAGGGATAGGGTGGGATGCTCTTTGGAGGTCTGGTGCAGATTCGAAGGGTCAAATGGCCTCTTTCTGCACTGTAGGAATCTATGAACACCTGCACTTGTTTCAACTGAACAAAATAGGCTACAATCATTGGCTGGTTCATTCCTTGGAGCAATACCTTTTGTGATCAGAATTGACCTGCCTGGTTTAAATTTAAACATAGCTTTGCTGTTAACTATCAGTCATCATTTAACTTGTGCATTCTCTGGGGCAATGCTTCTACCAATCAATACTCTCTTCTCACATGTGTAAGGTGTCGCTCCTCTTTACTTGGGGAATTCTTGTGAATTGTCCTGATGAGTACAGGATGAAAAATGTAACAAAATGAGCCTTTTATCCCCCAGCCATACACTCTCAGGATGTTAAACTTTTTTTATTTGTCTGACTTTGATGGTTATATCATTTCTTCAGTTGTTATCAGCATGCTGTGGGCCAGTTAAGTCAGCTGGCTAGCTTATAATGCAGAGCAAGACCAACCCCGCAGCTTCGATTCCAGTTCCAACTGATAAAAGTATGATTTGGAACCTGCCTTCTCACCCTGGCTACTGAGACGCTGCTAACAGTGAACCACCACTAATCAGAAACTGCCGAGGAAATGGCTCAGGATGAAACCTCAGAAATGAGCCTGGGACCAGTCTTTAAGCAGAACACACTTAGAATAAATATGTGCAGTGCCTGAGTTGTGAATGGGTTCCATTCTGGAGTCTATTCTCGAGTCAATTTATGCACAAGTGGGAACAGAAACCAGGACAATATAAAGGAGCCTGTCATGAATTCATGGAATAAAAACCGAAAGAACTGCGGATGCTGTGAATCAGGAACAAAGGCAGAAGTTGCTGGAAATGCTCAGCAGGTCTGGCAGCGTCTGTGAAGAGAAAAACAGAGTTAACGTTTCGGGTCCAGTGACCCTTCCTCAGAACCGGACCCGGAACGTTAACCATGAATTCACGGAATGTTTGTATGTCAGATCTTTAAAATTACACCCCTGTGTGGGATCACGCTTGTAAGTCAGGCGTTTGTAAATTGGGGACCCTCTGTATTCTGTAAATAGTATAACTGAGGTTTCGCAGTCATTGCAAGTGTCAGAAAAATGCATATCCCTTAATAATGTGAGATATATTTTACTTACTGATTGGTTTGTAAAAAGTGGTTAAATGTTTTTGGCAGCATATAGTTTCAGTAGCACTGAACAAATGAATGGAACACATTAGCAATTATGCACAATTATGCATTTTCGGAAGGTGTAATGTGTGCCCTTTCATCTTCTTCCTCCTCACTATCCAACAGTCCAGCTTCTGGCTGAAGGAATATTTCACTTGTACTTCTTTCCATCAGTTTCCTGTATTCGCTACTCACAATGTAGTCTCCTCAACATTGGTGGGACCAAACAGCAAACTGAGGGACAATTTTACAGAACTGCTCTGCTCCGTCCATAGGAATGACCCTGACCTCTCAGTTATCTGTTATTTCGATAAACCATCTTGCTCCTGTGTGAATATCTCTGTCCTGAGCCTGCTACAATATTCCAATGCATCTGAATGGAAGCGTGAGGAACCACACCTCATTTCCCACTCAGGCCTCTTGGATTCAGAAGAAAACCTCTATCCTCCTTGTTTTCCGTATATCTCTCACCCTGCCCCAGCCATGTCTTACTTGAATCTTGTTGGCTTTGTTCTTATTTTCTCCTTCTCACAACTAACATTAACACCTATTTTACATCTCTATCACTCCTTTACCACCATTGTCGCTGCCTTTGTCTTTTGCCCTGAGCACCTTCACAATCAGTTCCACTTGATCTCCTCCCACTATTTACAATATTAAAAGGACACAATTTTCTATCTCCCTACAGTTCTGAAGAGTCGCACCAAACTTGAAATGTTAACTCTGTTTCTCTCTCTACAGACACTACCAGACCTGCTGAGTTTCTCCACTTTCTGTTGCAATTTCAGATTTCCAGCATCTGCAGTACTTTATTTCTATATAAGTACAAGTTGTTGTTGCGCAAGCTGGAAGAACAGCATCTCATTTTCCGCTTGGGAACTCTACGGCCTTCTGGAATTAATATTAAGTTCAATAGTTTGAGGGCTTGAGGCACCTTTCCCCATATATTATCCCACCCTCACACACCAGGCCTTGTCACTAACAGGCCGCTGCCACACACTACCCATTGCCAGCTACTTATAGTCCCCATTGGCAGCTATTCATTCCCCCAGGCTGACCTTTGCCCACTCCTTTCTCCATCTGTTCTTTGCACAAAGAACAAAGAAAATTACAGCACAGGAACAGGCCCTTCGGCCCTCCAAGCCTGCACTGACATGCTGCCCGTCACAACTAAAACCCCCTACCCTTCCGGCGACCGTATCCCTCTATTCCCATCCTATTTATATATTTGTCAAGACGCCCTTTAAAAGTCACTATAGTATCTGCTTCCACTACCTCCCCCGGCAGCGAGTTCCAGGCACCCACCAACCTCTGTGTAAAAAAAAAACTTGCCTCATACATCACCTTTAAATGTTGCCCCTTGCACCTTAAACCCATGGCCCCTGGTAACTGACTCTTCCACCCTGGGAACAAGCTTCTGACTGTCCAGTCTGTCCATGTCCTTCATAATCTTGTAGACCTCTATCAGGTCACCCCTCAACCTCCATCATTCCAGTGAGAACAACCCAAGTTTCTCCAACCTCTCCTCATGGCTAATGCCCTCTATACCAGGCAACATCCTGGTAAATCTTTTCTGTACCCTCTCCAAAGCCACCACATCCTTCTGATAGTGTGGCGACCAGAATTGAACACAATATTCCAAATGCGGCCTAACTAAGGTTCTATAAAGCTGCAACGTTACCTGCCAATTTTTAAACTCAATGCCCCGGCCGAGGAAGGCAAGCATGCCATATGCCTTGTTGACCACCTTTTCCACCTGCATTGCCACTTTCAGTGACCTGTGTACCTATACACCCAGATCCCTCTGTCTATCAGTACTCTTAAGGGCTCTGCCATTTACTGTATATTTTCCAACTGGAAATTCCCAAGTGCATTACCTCACATTTTTCCAGATTATACTGTCCTCTCTCTTTGGGCTGTATCTCCACCTATTGTTTACTTCCTCCCTTTCTCCCCACCCTGACTTCTGTACAAATACCATCCCTTTCCCAGCTACCATCAGTTCTGAAGATGGGTCAATTGGCCCAAAACGTTAACTTTGATTTCTCTCCACAGATGCAGTCAGACCTGCTGAGCTTTTCCAGCAATTTCTATTTTTGTTTCAGATTTCCAGCATCTGCAATTCTTTTGTTGGGGGGGGGGGTGGGTTTGCTGTAGCTTTTGTTGCTCATTTGTTTGTCTTGGATTTATTCCTCCTGTATTTTAAACCTGAAGAAAGTTAGGGCTTTGTCATGTCTTAGCATTACAGAGGGTTTTACAGCTATAATCACTGATTATAATTATTACTTATCAACTCGGTTTCAGAGTCAGCACTTTACAAAGCTGCACAATCAGGGAACATCCTTCTTTTAGCAGATCCTTTGCAATCAATGTGTCACTGAGATCTTTGAAGCTATTGAACTGGAATTGGGGTGAGGCGTGAATGATTTAAATGACAGGGGGGTGTTTTATTCCTGAAAGTGGCTTTGCACATCCAGTGATTTGTAAATACTAAACCATCGTACTTGTCAAATATCAATGCCATCACTATCTGAAGTGGAAGGGAATACAGAACAGACGGTAGGCCCCTGGGAAGCTCTGAGGTCCCAAGATACCTTGGTGTGTATGTATGCAGGCTTCTTATGGAATCAGAGCAGTGGGTGAAATGGTTAACTGGAAGACTTGCCTTTATGAGTCAAGGCATAGAGTTTAAGAGCAGGGAGGTGATGCTGGAGCCATACAAAACATTGGTTAGGCCACAGCTAGAGGATTGTGTGCAGTTCTGGAATCCTACATTATAGGAAGGATGTGATTGCATTGGAGAGGGTGCAGAGGAGATTTACAAAAAATGTTACCTGGGCTGGAGAGTTTCAGAGATCGGACGTACAGGGGCTGATTTCCTGAGAGCAGACGACACTGAGGGGGCACATGACTGAGATGTACAAAATCATGAGGGGCACAGAAATGGCACACAGGAAGAGACTTTACCCCCTTTATGGAGGGATCAGTGACCGGGGGCATCGATTTAAGGAAAGGGGCAGGAGGTTTAGAGGGCATTTGAGGAAAATGGTTTTCACCCAGAGGGTGGTGGAGGAGCTCACTGCCTGTAAGAGGCAGAAACACTCATCACATGGAAGTATTTAGATGGGCACCTGCCATGCCAAGGTGTACAAGGCTAATGCTGGACAATGGGATTAGAATAGTTAGGTGGTTGTTTCTGACCAACATGGACTTGATGGGCTGAAGGGCCTTCTTCTGTGCTGTAGATCTCTATGACTCTGTGGCTACGACTCAGTACACCATGAAGAATATTAAATAAATCGTCTCAAGGTGCATGACCAATGACTAAAGGAGTGTTTGGAAGTCCACATGAAACCAAAGAAATGCCTGATATAGGCACTAGCATGGAGAGTCACACTGCAGGGTCTGTGTACAATGTGGGCTCTGAAGAGCAAAGGTGAGAGGAGGCTAGCTGAGGGTGTGGAGACAATGCTCAAAATCGCCTGGATGGACAAATGCGTACGTTAGATCAGAAATAAGGACAGGATTCAAAAGGGGTGCTAATTGCAACTGAAGAGAGATAGATTGCCAAGTATGGACACTGGGTGGACAATGGGTGGACACTGGGTGGGTGTGGATTGAGGTAGGATTTTCAGAAGGTCAGAGAAAGACCAAAAGATGCCAATGGCCCTGCTAATACAATGGAGGCAGGAAACAAATGGAGCTGTGACCAGTTCAGCCAGAGAAACAACAGTTACGGTCATTGCTCAACCTCTCAGTGGACGATCTGACCACAGGTCTCACAGCCTAGGGGTGGAGAGAGGTTAGTAGCTGACATGGTTAGCCCAGACAGGAAACAGTGTATATGGGAGCGTGAAGCTCCAGGAGAACAAGAGGTAAATTTAAGTGAGCAGACAAAACTATGATACATCAGGTTCAATGTGGGAAGGTTTGGCCCAAGATAGACAAAGGTAGAGAGTATTTTCTGCGAAGCCAAGTGCTAGCGAGGACCTAAATAAACTTGTTAATTCAGGCGTGAGATTGTTGAAAACTAAAACACTGTCCTAGGAAACCGAAAGAACTGCGGATGCCGGAAATCAGAAACAAAAACAAAAGTTGCTGGAAAAGCTCAGCAGGTCTGGCAGCATCTGTGGAGAGAAATCAGAGTTAACGTTTCGGGTTGAGTGAGGATGGGTCACTTGACTCGAAATGTTAAGTCTGATTTCTTTCCAGTATCCAAGGAAGGCTGGTGGAGTATTGATTTTCATTTCAAGGGACCTAGATTATTAGGAGAGGAAGGTAGCAGAACTGAATACAGGGTTTTGCAGACCCCATTTAGATAGTATACACTGCTGCTACTGTGGACATGGGTTCAACTCCCACTCCTGAATTGAGTTGAATTTGAGTGCAACTATTTGTTAAAGTATGTGGAATTGGAAGCCAGTTTCACTTAATTCTTTAAGCCATTGTTTTGGACATCACACATCAGGGAGCATGTCCCTCACCTTCAGAGGGAGCGCAGTGCAGAACAACCATCTTTATACCAGCTTTCATTCTAAACAGGTGCATAAACCTTTCATTTCCTTGATTCCTTTAAGGGATCTGTGCATTGTTCTCAAGTAGGGGTGGCACAATGGCTTAGTGGTTAGCACTGCTGCCTCACAGCGCCAGGGACCCGGGTTTGATTCCACCCTCGGGCGACTGTCTATGTGGAGTTTGCACATTCTCCCTGTGTCTGCGTGGGTTTCCTCCGGGTGCTCCGGTTTGCTCCCACAGTCCAAAGATGTGCAGGCTGGGTGGATTGGCCGTGGGAAATTGCCCCGAGTGTTCAGGAATGTGTAGCTTAGGTGGGTTACGCGGGATGTGTCTGGGTGGGATGCTCTGAGGGTTGGTGTGGACTTGTTGGGCTAAAGGGCCTGTTTCCACACTGGAGGGATTCTATGGTTCTATGGCCCATCCCTATTGGCCTGAGTGGCTCACTAGGCTATTGCCTAAGCATTAGCCACATTGCCATGGATCTGGAATACTGAGAGACTCCAGGTAACGTTGCTAGATTTCCTTCTCTAAAAGACAATAATAAACCAGATGGGTTTTGACAACAATCTATGATAGTTCCATGGTCACCATTATTGAAACCAGCTTCCTATTCCACATCCTTTAAAAAATAGTTGCAGTTTAAAGTCAACTCACTGCTATAGTAGGAGTTAAATCCATTCCCCCAGAAACAGCAGTGTGTACCATCTACAAGATGCACTGCAGAAATTCACCAAAGATCCTCAGACAGCACCTTCCAAACTCATGACCACTTCCATCTAGAAGGACAAGGGCAGTGATACATGGGAACACCACCTCCTGCACGTTCCCCTCCAAGGTACTCACCATCCTGACTTTTTTTTTTCTTTATTCATTCACAGGATGAGGGTGTTGCTGGCTAGGCAGCATTTATTGCCCATCTCTAATCCCTAGGGGGGCAGTTAAGAGTCAACTACATTGCTATGGGTCTGGAGTCATATGTAGGCCAGACCAGGTAAGGATGGCAGTTTCCTTCCCTAAAGGATGTTAGTGAACCAGATGGGTCTTTCCAACAATCAACAATGGATTCAGGTTTTCATTAGACTCTTAATTCAAATTACACCATTTGCTATGGTGGTATTTGAACTCAGGATCCCAGAACGTTATCTGGGTCTCTGGATTAACAGTCCAACTATAATACCACTAGGCCATTGCCTCCCCATATACCGCTGTTCCTTCAGTGTCGCTGGGTCAAAATCCTGGAATTCCTTCCCTAAAGACATTTTAGATTTGCCTATAGCATGTGGACTGAAGCGGTTCAAGGAGGCAGCTCAGTCCCATCTTCTCAAGAGGCAACCAGGGATGAGCCATAAATGCTGACTAATAACTGAAGGCCACATCCCATGAGTGAATGAAAAAAAAAGTTTTTTTACTGAAACAAGATGCAAATGTTGATTTATTTTGCTTTCTCTTGTATTGATGATTTTTCACTTTCTTCCTAAACTGTGTGGATGGATAGAATATACACTTTCCTTCTTATTGATGATGATGTCACATGTGTCTGACATTAAAATACCCATAGTTCCCGATGTCGCTTTCTTTCTCTTGGTATCTCAGAACTGCCATCCCTGATTTCGCTCACAACATGTCTTTTGTATTCCCTTTCTCCACCTCTTAATTCTTTCTTTGTATCCTTTCATTACTTTTCAAAGCTTTTAAATCCACAGGATTTTTATTTCTCTTTGTATTTGTCGAGACCGCTCGCGTTGGCTTTATGTTTGTCTCTCGGCTCGGTTGTGGACCTCGCTGCACAAACGTAGCTTTTGCCTTAATGCATTGCACACAGCCTCGGCAGCAGGTCACTTTGCATTATCCTTTCATCTGAATGACAAACTGCCCTGGGTTTGGGCAGAACTGAGAGCCCCTGACAATTTGACCAGAGATGCATGCTGCTCGTCCTGTAAGCACACCAACACAAACTCGCACCAAAGGATTTTCAAATTGACATCCTACAGGGTAAAATGAACATTTCAGGAACTGTAATAAAGTAACGAACAATACTCGGTCTTTGGAATGACTGATTAAAAAGTTGAACCATTTAAAAATAGGGCTAGCTTTAACACTCCAATCTTTCTCTTATTTTAAAGTTTATTCTTTTACATTATCACTCATAGCCTCACCTCTCTGTATTCCTCAATATCTTTTTCAGATTCAATCTGCCTGTTTCTTATTGCATACACTCTTTGTATGATTGAGGGGACAGTTTCCTTGTTACAGTCCTTCAATTGCAGCCTTTCGGTACCTAAAGGAAATTTTGAAGAGAAGGACAGTGTACGAGGGCAGATATCCCAGACGCAGGATCTTGTGCTCTTCATATGAATGGGTTTTGTATTGTTCTGTGACCTCAGTCCAAAATTAAACATCCGCATTTTCTTTTCAAGCTAATCCCTCTTGATGGGGCATATTTTTGTTTGAGACATGCACAATCTTTGAACACAAGAGTGTTAGCCGATTAATTAGTTTATTCCTGAAATTAGTGACCTCCCTGCCATTCTGAATGCTAGCTTTATTTTGAATCATTTGGATCCGTTTCTTTTCTTAAAATGATTAATTCTTTAGAAGCTGAGATGGCTTATTAAAATTGTCAGATAATTACACTCATTGATAATGGTACATTTTTCATTCCAACTTCACATTAAAATGATCAAACTCACAATAATAGGAAATAAAAGTCACTGTCTGTTAGGGGTTGAATTTTTAAGTTGTAAAATCAATCGCATTTACATTTTGTAATTATTCTAGTGCAATATGATCACATGTGGGGGGAGTCAGAGGTTACTAGATTAACCAAAAGGGTTAGCTCTGTTGTGTATGATAACACAGTGTGGAGCTGGAGGAACACAGCAGGCCAGGCA
>NC_063352.1:5474140-5488014 GCF_021869965.1 Rhincodon typus | reverse complement strand
TGTGTGTGTGTCTGTGTGTGTATGTATGTGTATGTGTGTGTGTCTGTGTGTGTGTGTGTCTGTGTGTATGTATGTGTATGTGTGTGTGTATGTGTGTGTGTCTGAGTGTATGTGTGTGTGTCTGTGTGTGTGTCTGTGTGTGTGCAGTTATCCAGAGCTGAGGAGATAGTTCTAACTCCGAAGATGTGACAATATTTGAATATCAGATTCATGGGACACAGCTTGACAATTCTCTCTGACTCGCTGATAGAAGGTTTGCTGTTTTATTTTTGCTGATACAATCTGAGTAATTTGAGGGCAGTTGATTGACAGCTTGATGAGAGCAGCGAATCTTGCTTTACCTGTAGGAACCTGCTGGCACTAATATCTCCAATTTCTCAAAATGCTTTGTGGGAGTGTGCGATTCACAGCTCTCTCATAACCTCTGCAAGAGTAACAAGCCAAGGAGACATTTCAGCTAAATGAGATCCCTTCTGTCAAAAAAAAACACTATTAAAAAACCAACAGGATAAAGCAGTGTATAACTGAAATGGGGATGTAACTATGTCATCCCAGCCTCATACATAACACCAGAAACTGATGAGCTAAGGCAAATTTTGTGGAAGTCTAGTTCAAAGAGAATGGGAGCATTAAAGTGTCAATCATTCCAAACTCTTCGACTGTACCTTACAGCCTAGAAATAGCTGGCTATGCACTATTCAGAGTTAAACTGTTGAGCTACAGAAAGCTTTTAGGTGGTTAACAGCCAGCCCTCTGAGAGAAGAAATTCCTCCTCATCTCAGTCTTAAATTGGTGCCCCTTTATTCTGAGACTATGCCCCCTGGTCCTAGACTCTTCCATGAGGGGAAACGTCCTCTCAGCATTTACCCTCTCAAGCTCCTTAAGAATCCTGTATGTTTCAATGCGATTCTTCTAAACTCCAGTGAGTTAGAGTCCCAACCTGTTTAGGCTTTTGCTCACAAGACAATACCCCCCATACCAGGGATCTTCCTCGTGAATCTTCCTTGACCTGCCTCCAATGAAGGATAGGGAGAAACTGTTCCAATTGGTGAAAATACAAGAATGAAAGGGCATAGATTTAAATGATATGCAAAATAGAGTCGTAGACCCATAGAGCTGTACAGCACGGAAACAGACCCTTCGGTCCAACTCATCCATGCTGACCAGATATCCTACATTAATCTAGTCCCATTTGCCAGCATTTGGCCCATATCCCTCCAAACCCTTCCTATTCATGTACCCATCCAGATGCCTTTTAAATGTTGTCATTGTGCCAGCCTCCACCACTTCCTCTGGCAGCTCTTTCTATACATGCACCACCCTCAGCGTGAAAATGTTACCCCTCAGGTCCCTTTTAAATCTTTCCTTTTTCACCTATGCCCTCTGGTTTTGGACTCCCCCACCCCAGGGAAAAGACCTTGACTATTTATTCTATCCACACCCCTCATGATTTTATAAACATCTGTAAGGTCACCCCTCAGCCTCTGACGCTCCAGGGAAAATAGTCCCACCCTATTTTGCCTCTCCCTGTAGCTCAAACCCTTCAACCCTGGCAACAGCCTTGTAAATCTTTTCTGAACCTTTTCAAGTTTCACAGCATCCTTCAAGAAGTGGCTTTTCCGAATTATCCAAGAATTGGGGGAACACCCATTGCTTTCTCCATGTTAATGCCTCGGCCAATCAGAATCAAGTTGCCAAGCATTTTGCAGCCGAATTCCCTGTAGTATGGATTGTTGTGAGGGTCTGAAATGTGGTATTCTTGCAAATAGTCCTGACACGTAAATGATGAAAAGTTATGTCTCTTTTCTCAGCAAAAGTCAGGTCAGGTTGTATTGAGTTAAGATGATGAAAGGAAGACTGGGTGTTATTAAAATGGTAATTTATTATCTAGACTTACAAGCTAGGAAGATCTCATTGGTAGGAGTAGGCAGCAAAGAGATTTTCGACAGTGTTTTTTTAAAAAATTCAGTAAACTTCAGAAGCCATCAGCTTGGCAGCCATTTATTTTCAGAAAGGCAATCTTTCTCATCTTTTCTCCCAATGAGTCTCATGCTTTGTGTGAAAGTTCATTTATTGACACGCACCTTCGTGTTAACAGTGTCGGAAGAAGACAGCGAGCGCTAATGAAACCAAAATCAAACCCACAGCAATGAATATGCAAATCATACTTGCATCATTCAAAGCAAAGCAGCTTGCGGCTGAATGTTTACTGAACTAATCCGTCATTTTATACAGATGGCCCAAATTATTCATGACATCGCAGTAAGCGCTGGCTATCTATTTGCATGAATGTGTCGATGATCAATGCTTTTCAAGTAGAACAGTCACTGTAGTACATCCAGCTGCTGCAGAAGAGTCACTGTTCTCAGAGTCAAGCACAGAACAGTGGGCTAGACCCAGCTGAGCAGTGAATAGTAGCAACTGGGGCTAACTGGCCAGGAACCTTCTCTCCCCTTCAGTCATAACATGCCACTGACACAGTCAATGTCAACCACTATAGTCATTGCAGTTACCATCCCCCAGTTACTGCTGATGTGATGATCCTGCCCTCACCCTTTAAAACAAGCTTCTGAGCTCTTGCAATCTTAACCAACATCTGCAATGCGGGATTAGCCAGCGGTTTTTCAGAAATGAGATGTGAGTTCAAATCGCACCATAGCAGCTGCTGGAATTTAAACGGAAAAAAAAACTGGACTTGAAAGGGACTCAGTAATGGTTATCACTTTCCAGACCTATCAGCTATTTGTTGCTGGTCGAATCTCTCTTCATACATGACCTCCGGCTCTCCTCCCCCACTGCTCGAACCAACAGCAGTGTAAACAACACTCACCATGAGGGTCAGGTGACTTCCTTTTAGAAAGTGCAGCAACCCTTCAACAATCTTGAGTTTGTTTTTTAAAACTGTCCTTTTCTCATTTCAGCCCATGATCAAAAATACAGAGAAATAAAGAAGATGCAGTTCTTACAGAACATCTTATGAATCCCTTTCAACATGGAAAGAGAGATGGCTAACCTTAAACCAAGTGAAAGAACCAGGAAACAGGACAAGGAACACAGTAAAAGCTGCAGGATACAACAAACCTGAATGGAATGGGAATTGCAGGATGGGATTCCTAGGCAGACTAGAGAGATATTTATCCACCTAATTACAGCCAAGGATCTTATAGCCTAAATATACTCTGTAGGAAATGAAACAATTTTATTTGCTGCTTAGTTAATTAATATCAGACAATTATATTTCTGGACTCAGACATTGCATGTTGCATCATTAACAGTTTTGACTTCTTCAAAACTCATTCACGAGCAGCATTTATTTTTTGGCTATGTTTAAAACAATAACGTACCTTGTATATATTATCTGCTTGATATCAGCTTGATATTGCTCAGCCATTGAGTATAGGAGTTACATGTCATATTGAGGTTGTACAGGATGTTGGTGAGGCCTCTTTTGGAGTACCATGTACAGTTCTGGTCACCCTGCTATAGAAGGGTATAAATAAATTGGAGAGGGTTCAGAAAAGATTTACCAGGGACAGGACAGTTAGAGTTATAAGGAGAGGCTGGATAGACTGGGACTTTTTTCACTGGAGCTTAGGAGGTTGAGGGGTAACCTTGTAGAGGTTTATAAAATATTGAGGAGCATAGATAAGGTGAATAGCAGATATCTTTTCACTCGTGTGGGGAATTTCAAAACTAGGGGAGCACATTTTTAAGGTGGGAGGGACAGTTAAACTCATTAGAAAGTCATAGCCAGATCTTCCCTGGTAATTTATTGATTTCTTGCTGCTGTTAGATTGTGTTGTAGTTGATTGCTGCCAAATGAAAACTGCTAAATCAACAGAACCCATTCCTTCCAATGAGCTGCTGCAGGGAAATATTGAGTGACAGTTTACTGCCAGTTGCTGGGGCACTTTTTCTGTAAGGGGTGGGGAGGAATCATAGTCTGACAATGGCAATCTACTGAAGCCTACGACACCACTCTGATCCTTTTAGCAATCTGAAATACAAGCCATTCAGACCTCTTATTGGTAGAATGCACTGGAGATCATAACCCCACTATACACAGAGCCATCACAAAAATTAAAAAGTTTATCAAAGCGCACAAAGTCTCCACTTTACTCGATGGATAAATCTAGGCTAATAGGAAATGTGGACCAGGCTCCTGTGCGTAATAAGAAATGCTAATTATTACAAATAAATATATTCTTACCACAGGTAAACAACCACAGACTATTGCCGTAGAACATAAAGTTGTCATTGACTTACCAGATTGTGGAACTGCCCTCCCATTAGCATGAGACAACTGCTGGGGGTTTAACCTGAGGGTCACCGTGCCTTGGGCAAGGGGAGAGGTTAAGAAGGAGAAACTTCACAGTAACCTCAGCCAGTGTGGGAATTGAACCCATGCGGTTGGTGTCACTCTGCATCGCAAACCAGGCTGTGCAGCGAAATGACACCCGTACTGTCACTACTACCATTGAAACTGTAAAGCACCTACACCCTCATATAAGCAGACAGGGACAGACAGGGACAGACAAGAAAACATTGGTGTTATGGGTGGAGTGGGCAATGAAAACTGGGGAAGTAGTCCACAGGGTTTGCTAAGATGAGCCTATTGCTTGTCAGGATCTTCTGCTGTACTCTCTATCTTCTCCAGGCTAGAGAGCCAAATGCTGGCTAATGGGACTAGATTAATTTAGGATTCTGGTCAGCCTGGGCAAGTTCGACCAAAGGGTATGTTTACTTGCTAAACAGCTTTATGACTCATAAGTCTAGATTCTTTTTCACTTCTTTCAGGAGGTACAGGTGATTCATACCCTAACTACAAAGTCTCTTCGTTACGGGGTAAAGGCCATAGCTTTCTTTCCAGTAAGATAAAATAAAGTGACTTGCTTCAAGTTTTATGTACCTTACTGGGGAGAAAGACACGCCATCTGTACCTTTGCAGCAGTCTGAAGGCTTCTGCTGGTATTGTTCACACCCACAAGCCATTCAGATCCCCAGGAGCCAATCAGAAAGTTGTCAGGCTCATGATCTTGGTGGCTCAGTGGTTAGCACTGCTGCATCATAGCGCCAGGGACCCGGGTTCGATTCCACCCTCAGGTGAATGTCTGTGTGGAGTTTGCACATGCTCCCTGTGTCTGCAAGGGTTTCCTCTGGGTGCTCCGGTTTCCTCCACAGTCCAAAGATGTGCAGGCTAGGTGGATTGGCCATGCTAAATTGCCCGTAGTGATCAGTGGTGCGTAGATTAGGTGGGTTATAGGGGGATGGGTCTGGGTGGAATGCTCTGAGGGTCGGTGTGGACTTGTTGGGCCAAATGGCCTGTTTCCACACTGTAGGGATTCTATGAACTGGTTACAACTCCACAAACTAATCAGCAACCTGTTGCCAGCTGAATCTCCTTTTGTATATAGCCCCTGGTGCCAGTTCATCTGCAAACAGCTTTCCCCACTGCTTGAAAAAAAGCAACTGTGTAAAACAGCTCACAGTGAGTTTCAGGAACTTGTTATTTAAAAATGCAACAATTCCTTCCTCATTCCCTTTGCTGTAAAACCATTTTGTTCCCATTTCAATTCACCATCAAAAATGCAGAAAAATAAAAAAGGTACGGTCTTTACACAGACGATTTCCCAAATTTAAGCAAAACCAGCCCTTTCAGTATACCCTCCTCATTAGGACCTCAAACATTTCTGTTTCAATTGATATTTTATCAGCGTTCTGAGTTGACACAAGTCTTCATTTAACACTCTAGTCCTGTCCTGCACATCCTCCTCTTTGTCCCTAATAGGCTCCACTCTGTAGAGAAAGGACTTCCTGAACATGTATGCTGTGAGATAAATGCAACCTCATTATCATGTGATAGGATTCTACTGGAAGGTTGGAACTTAAAACAGCTCAGAGAGCGCTGTTGTGTAGCTTTATCATCATGTACAGATTGTTAATAAACCTTCTTCAAAAGTAACTCAAGATGTCTGGTCTAAGCCTGTTTGAGCAGCTGGGCAACTGGGGCTAAAACATACCCCGACAGCAACTAAAATAAAATAATTTTTAGTTGTTTAGTTTTGCCCTCAGTACAACGTGGAAGATCAAAGTGGTGAGGGAGAAGATTGTAGCTGTGAGAATTGCAGTTGGTTTTGATGTTTTTTTTCAGTGCTCAGCTGGATTTACTGGATTTGTTGAGGCAGTGATTGCTGTTTTTATAAGTTTTGCATTGTTTTCAGAACTTCATCTTTAAAAAAAATCAGAAACAAAGGTACTTTAAAAGGAAGGATGGAGAGAGAGTTTTGGGAGAGTAACCACATGGCAAGTTCAGAGAGCAAGGAATTGTAGAAGGCTCGGAGATTGGCTATTTATGAAGCAGCTGACAAGTGCAGTTTCTCAGCTGTCAAACTGAGAAAGTACACAAGGGCTCTGGAAATTGGGTTACACTGAAATAACAAACAAACAGTTCAGTTTCATAGCTGATGTGGAAGGTCTAATATCCAGCTGGCTACAGCGGTATCATTGATTTAAAAAAAAAAAATCGCTGTCTGAAACTACAGGAGACAGAGGGTTCAGAAGAGATTTACCAGGATGTTGCCGGGTATGGAAGGTTTGAGTTATAAAGAAAGGCTGGATAGGCTGGGACTTTTTTTTCACTGGAATGTAGGAGGTTGAGAGGCAACCTGAAAGAAGTTTATAAAATAATGAGGGGTATAGATAGAGTCAATGGTAGTTGTCTTTTCCCTAGGGTGGGGGATTTCAAGACTAGGGACCACATTTTTAAGGTGAGACGACAGAGATTTAAAAAAGACATGAGGGACAATTTTTTTTTACACAGAGGGTGGTTCGCATGTGGAATGAAATTCCTGAGGAAGTGGTGGATGTGGGTACAATTACAGGGTTTAAAAGACATTTGGATAAGTACAGGAATAGGAAAGGTTTGGAGGGATATGAGCCAGGAGCAGGCAGGTGGTTTAGTTTGGGATTATGGTCGGCATGGACTGGTTGGACTGAAGGGTCTGTTTCTGTGCTGTATGACTCTATGACTCGAAGAGGACAATGTTTGGCTTTTGAGCCTGATCAGCTAAGTGTTTGGTTTTAAGACTTACAAAACTTCCAAATCTGATGAAGGGTCTAGGCCCGAAACGTCAGTCTTTCTGCTCCTGTGATGCTGCTTGGCCTGCTGTGTTCATCCAGCTCTGCACTTTGTTGTCTCAAATCCTAATCTGTTGTTTTTGCTTTCGTAAATCTATAATAGTGAGTAAGGTGAGAGCATTTTTAAAATTATGTTTATACCAAGATGTCTCTTGATTGACTTATAGATTAGATTTGATTAGTTTTAGATTTATTGTCACATGTATACAAAAACATGCAGTGAAAAGTGTTTTTCACAGATCATAGAATCCCTACAGTGTGGAAACAGGTCCTTTGGCCCAACAAGTCCACACCGACCCTCAGAGCATCCCACCCAGACCCATCCCCCTATAACCCACCTAAGCTACACATCCCTGAACACTCAGGGCAATTTCCCATGGCCAATCCACCCTAACCTGCACATCTTTGGACTGTGGAGGAAACCGGAGCACCTGGAGGAAACCCACGCAGACATAGGGAGAATGTGCAAACTCCACACAGACGGTTGCCTGAGGGTGGTCCCTGGTGCTGTGAGGCAGCAGTGCTAACCACTGAGCCACCGTGCCGCCCTTAAAATCAGAGGTAATGTTTCAGGTCCAGTGACCCTTCCTCAGAACTCTGAGGAAACTGGAGAACCCAGAGGAAGCCCATGTGGACAATTGCCCGAGGGTGGAATTGAACTCAGATCCCTGATACTGTGAGGCAGAAGTGCTAACCACTGAGGCACCCACATCATTTTTCACATGTGGTATAGCCAAAGTGTCACCGTGCTTCAGCACCAAGTTGAGACGTGGAATATAAAGCAAGATTTTACTGCAATAGAGTTTGTTTATCCCTCGCCATCGTGTTCCTCCACTGCTGCTCCTCCAGTCGCTGCTTGATATTGGCTGGGGTCTCTACAACAGGCTCCAGGGTCTCAGTTACAGGGTCTTTGCTTCCACATTGTGACTGCTGTGTCCAAGCTGTAGTCATGGGCCTGGGGGATGTGTGGATTCCGTGCCTCCTGTTCCCCATCCGTGCTCCTCCAGACGCTGCCTTCAGCTGTCAGTCCACAGGGCCCACCTCCATCCCTTTCGCTGTTGTTACTGCTCCTTCAGGTGTTCGGGCCTAGCTGCAGCCCTGGAGCCTCGGCCTGGCCTGTGAATCCAGGCCGGGAGAGTCAGCCTGGGGGCCTGCTCCTCACTCCCCGGGAGACCCTGGGCCGGGATAGAGCTGTCCGTCTCATCCTGGTGTCACCCACTACTCTCTAGGCTTTAAAGAAAAGAATAATGAAAAAAAAGGGAAAAAAAAGGAGCCAAAGCAAAAAGATGAAAAAGGGAAAAAGCTAACAGGAGTTAAAACCAGTCTCATCCCTGCTACTCTGCCACCATAATATTTAATATGTTTAATATTACGGCTGGGTATTGTGCAGCAGTAAAGCTGTGCTAATGCTATATTTTGAACAGTATGTGTGTTTTTAGGTCATTTCTGGGCCTGTTGATTGTTAAATGAGTAAGAAATCAGTTCAGTGGGGGGAATGCTTCATTGGGGAGGTGGTGGCCTACTGGTATTATCACTGGATTGTTAATCCAGAGACCCAGGTAATGTTCTGGGGACCCAGGTTCGAATCCTGCCAGAGCAGAGGGTGGAATTTGAATTCAATAAATATCTGGAATTAACATTGCTGATTGTCGGGGAAAAACCCATCTGATTCACTAATGCCCTTTAGGGAAGGAAACTGCCATCCTTACCTGGTCTGGCCTACATGTGACTCCAGACCCACTGCAATGTGGTTGACTCTGAACTGCCCTCTGGGGCAATTAGGGATGGGCAATAAATGCTGCCTGGTCAGCAACACCCTCATCCTGTGAATGAATTTAAAAAAAAGTGCCCTTCCTGTCAGATGTGGAACATCAGGGAGAGTTTGAATGTTCCTAGAGACCATGTCTACAGGAAGTGTGCTTGGTTGCAAATCCTATTGGACAGCGTGGATCAGTGGGAGTGGCAGTTAGAGACAACAAGGAGTTTACAGGAGCCAAGGGGTGTGATGGATGGTGCTTTCAGGAAGGCACAGATACAGTCAGGTAGATGGTTCTATGGTAGGAGAGGTAGCCAGGTAGCGTGCAGAATCTCCTTTGGCTATCCGCCATCTCAAACTGGATGTTTTTGTTTTGGATACTGTAGCCTCTCAGGGGAGTATGGCACTGATAGCCAGGTTTCTGGTACCATGACTGGCTCTACTGTAAACAGGGGCATATCAGGTTCCAAGTGATCGATTGTAACAGAGCACTGTCCAGTCTGGGGCACAGATATTTCTGCAGCTGTCAGTGAGAAATCAGAATGGTGTGTTGCCTCCCTGATGCCAGGGTCAAGCGTGTCTCAGAGAGGGTGCAGAATGCTCTGAAAGGGTCAGAAATCACACGACACCAGGTTATAGTTCAACAGGTTTATTTCAAATCACAAACTATAGGGGCATAGGTTGAAGGTGAGAGGGAAAAGATATAAAAGTGTCCTAAGGGACAACATTTTCATGCAGAGGGTGGTGCGTGTGTAGAATGAGCTGCCAGAGGAAGTGGTGGAGGCTGGTACAATTACAATATTTAAAGGTATCTGGATGGGTATATGAATAGGAAGGGTTTGGAGGGATATGGGCCAAATGCTGGCAAGTAGGACTAGGTCAGATTGGGATGTATGGTCAGCACGGACGACTTGGACCAAAGGGTCTGTTTCCATGCTGTATGACTCTATGCCTCATTTTCTGATTGGGGACACTGCAGTCTTCAGGACTGAGCACTGAGTTCAATAATTTTAGGGTCTGAACACCTTGTTCCATGTCCTGTACCCACCCCCACAACTCAGGCCTTGTCATGACATGATCTGCTTTCAACACAGCCAGCCTGTCCTCACCCACTCATGTGAGCCATTATCAAGCTTTCCTTCCTCGTTGGCTTACCTCCAGCTATCCCTTTGCCTAAATGTATTTCTCTCTCTCCAGGCTCTGTCTCTGCCAATCCGCTCACTCCATTTCCCCTCCACCCCCAAACTGGAATACTGAATGGCCTGGACAGAGTGGATGTTGGGAAGATGCTTCCATTGGTAGGAGAGACTAGGACCTGAGGGCACAGCCTTAGAGTAAAGGGAAGACCTTTTAGAATGGGGATAAGGAGAAACTTCTTCAGCCAGAGAGTGGTGAATCTATGGAATTCACTGCCACAGAAGGCTGTGGAGGCCAGGTCATTGAGTACATTTAAGATGGAGATAGATAGGTTCTTGATTGTCAAGGGGATCAAGGGTTACAGGGAGAAAGTGGGAGAATGGTGTTGAGGAACTTATCAGCCATGATTGAATGGCGGAGCAGACTCGATGGGCCGAATGGCCTAATTTCTGCTCCTATGTCTTATGGATTTATGGTCTTACCCACTATCATCAACCTAAATACTATCTTTTCTGAGCTACTATAAGTTCTGAAGAAGGGACTCTGGACTCAAAACTTTAACTCTGTTTTTCTCTCCACAGACACTGAGTTTCTCCATCAATGTCTGCTTTTGCCCCAGCATTAACTATCAGTAGATGAGTGAGACACTGCTGGAGAGTTTTCAGCTAATCCTTTTATATTAACTGCCATCTCTTCTCATATTCTCTTTTTGCCACTGTCCTCTGCAGTTTCCCATTCGGCTTATTGTGCCGGAGCTGGGGGAAGACACTGACAGAAAACAAAGTTGTTGTGTCGTCTTAAAAAAAGACTAAGGTGTACTTGGAAAAGAAATGTTTCATTTGCTTCATCTCCGTTCTCCCCGCTTACCGCCCAACCTTGATACAAGCTTCACACACAATATAACAGAGGCTTGATCTAATGCCAAGGTGCAAAGGAGATTTTCTGAATCCTGTGTGAATAAAATGAAAATTCAAATGGTGCAGTTTTTTTTTGCAGAGCAACTTCAAAATTTTTTCATGAGGTCTGAGATCAGCTCAGAAGAAAAGCTGTGAGTGTTGGTGGATTCAGTTAGCAATGTCCCATTAACTGTGATAATATCTTCCTTCTGAGGCGATTTGCTGCTGTTAACTTTGTAATTTCTGCTTCAAAGCCAATGAAATGTGCTTTGTTGTTTTAAAAGCAAAAGAAACCTTTAGCACGCATTCGGATGCTTCTCCATTTCTCACTCCCTGTCAGTTTGTGGTCAGGCTTTTAATTCAGCGACAGCTTTGAAATTATTTCAACCTGTTCCGTGATCTGGTGCAATGAAGAAATAATATTTTAACGTTGATTTCTCCGCCCCCTTCAATTTGCAAGAGGGTTGTAGGGACCAATGCAATCAGTGAATTTGAATTCTGGGTTTAAATTTAAAACTCTCAGCTCTGGGCGGGATGCACTTCGAAGGGTTGATGGAGACTTGATGGGCTGAATGGCCTCTATCTGCACTGTAGGGATTCTACATACACTCTGTATCTACCCAGCGAGCGAGATTAATATTTGCTCTCGAGAGGTCTCGTTGAGTACAACTGGAACTTAGTGCAAACGTGAGAATGTTCAAATGTCTCAAAATCTGTGACAAGAATATTCTCAATTTCAGGATAAGATGTCACTGGATGGTACTAATCCTCCAGGTATTAAATACGAGGTGTATTTAGAGTCGTAAAGTCATAAAGATATACACATGGAAACAGACCCTTTGGTCCAACTTGTTCGTGCCAACCAGATATCCTGTATAAATTTAGTCTCATTTGCCAGCATTTGGCCCATATCCCTCTAAACTCTTCCTATTCATATACCCATCCAAATGCCTTTTAAATGTTGTAATTGTACCAGCCTCCACCACTTCCTCTGACACCTCATTCCATACACACACCACCCTCTGCGTGAAAAAGTTGCCCCTTAGGCCCCTTTTAAATCTTTCCCCTCTCAACTTAAACCTATGCCCCTCCAGCTTTGGACTCCCCCACCCAAGGGAGAAATCCTTGCCTGTTTACCTTATCCATGCCCCTCATAATTTTATAAATTTCTATAAGGTCACCCCTCAGCCTCTGACACTCCAGGGAAAATAGCCCCAGCCTATTCAGCCTGTCCCTATAGCTCAAACCCTCCAATCCTGGCAACATTCTTGTAAATCTTTTCTGAGCCCTTCCAAGTTTCACAACATCCTTCCTGTAGCAGGGAAACCAGAACTGAATGCAGTATTCCAAAAGTGGCCTAACCAATGTCCTGTACAGCTGCAATATGACCTCCCAACTCCTACACTCAAAGCACTGACCAATAAAGGCAAGCGTACCAAACACCTTCTTCACTATCCTGCCTACCTGGGACTCCACCTTTGTGTTCAGTTTAACCGAAAACTATTCTAATTCACCTGAGCTCAAACAAATGATCAAAATGTGTGAAAAGATTTTGCCAGTGTAGGGATGCAGCATAAAGAGATATTTCCACGTCACTTCGGCATTTCTTGCAAATTGTCCTGATGAGGCCCAGACAAAAGTCATTGACAAAACATGTCCTTTTTCAGCAATACTCGGGTTCTGTATAATCAGGAGTCACAATGTCTTATAACTCTTCAATTTTCTCCACTTCTCCCTTTCTCCTCTGACGGTGATGACAGATATTGGATTTTAGGTTGGGGGGGGAGGTGATTCTGTGGTCCAGTGAGGACAGCCCCCCGCCTCTGAGCTGGGAGACACCCTGGTTCAAGCCCCACTCTAGGCTAAGGAAGGTGCCTTCATAGAACTTGTAAATAAATCTTTCGGAAATGCACCAACAGCAGGGGGTTATGAACATTGTTGCCTGTGATAGAAAGGATGTTGGAGACTTTGCCATGACCATCCGCAGCTCCAGGGTACAACACCTTAGATGTGCATTGCTATAGCACCTTGGGGGGTGGGGAAGGTGGTTGAACAGAGGATCTGGATTAGTGTCAGTGCTGGAGGTCAGACCTTTCCTCCAGGGCCAGGTCTTGGTGGAGGTTATGGTTAATCTGCTTTTGGGCGGCTAATTTGTGGAGAAGAAGGTTCAGAGAATGGAGTCAGTACGTTCCCCAAGGAATTTGTCATCGAGTGTGCGTGTGTCTATGTAACATTGCCAACTTATTACAATGTACTGACCTTATTACAGATAGACCTGACCCCATATTTACCCAGAAGCTGAAGCACACTGCACAGCCAGGATTAATGGCCTGTGTAGATATTTTCCTCATCCAATGTTATGTCAATACTCTGCAGCAGGTGGGACTTGGGCCCAGGTCTCCTTGCTCAGAGGTAGGGGTGCTACCATGACACTACAAGAGCAGATTATAGACATTGTAATCGGCCTGTTACTACACACCTCTGGAGCAGGTGGGACTTGAACCTGGGCCTCCTAACCCAGAGGTATGTACACAATAACTACATCACAAGGCCCTGTGCACACCGTATCTCCAGGGAAAGTGGAACTTGAACCTGGATCTCCTGAGCCAGAGGTAGGTACACAATAACTACACCATTAGACCCTACGCAATTTAAGCCCCACCCCCCAGGACAAAATAGCTCGATTGTTGACGGACTTCCTTCCTGTCTTTAATGTTAGTGGAACCTTTATTAAGGTGAAATGCCAGGTATGACCACACTTAGATTACATCTCCTCAACCTTTCTCCCAGTGTCAGCCCATTCACTGTCTCGCATCCCGAGCGACTCTCGAATGAAAATTTTGGAAGAGGCGTACAAGATTTATTGAGTTTGGGGGTCTGGAGGCTTCAGTTGCTGAGCAGGGTGTGACAATGAAAGGGCAGGACTCGGAATAACGAAAACGAACACC
>NC_063352.1:5450307-5469140 GCF_021869965.1 Rhincodon typus | reverse complement strand
AGGGTCTAGGCCCGAAACGTCAGCCTTCCTGCTCCTCTGATGCTGCTTGGCCTGCTGTGTTCATCCAGCTCTACACCTTGTTATCTCAGTTTCTCCAGCATCTGCAGTTCCTACTATCTCTCTCAGCTCTCTGGTGTGTTATTCACTGTATGATGTGGCTCCTACTCCATCAGGTTCTGTGCCCTAAGAGGTGACCGTAGACTTTCACGATAATGATTTTGAAATTCATTCACGGGATGCGGGCATCGCTGGCATGTCCAGCATTTGTGCCCATCCCTAGTTGCTCCTTGAGAAGGTGGTGAAGAGCTGCCCTTTTGCAACTGCTTGGCCAAGTGCTGCAAGTTGGGTCTCCTGGAGGTTAGCTCACCAGGAGATACTGTTGCTCCTCACTCACACCATCAAGCATTTTGGTAGGATTTATAGGCTGATCATCTATTTGCCTACATTAGGATCTCACATTCCTTGGCTATGAAGATTGGAAATAGGATTTGAACTGGGAGCTTCTGGCCTGGAGGTAGGAACGATCACAATGAGTGGCCTCCTTGGGACACCCTTAAGATCAAGAGGTTTTCCCCCTTCCCTCTCATTGTACTGCTATTGGCTTGGGTTGCATGGGTGGCACAGTGGTTAGCACTGCTGCCTCACAGCACCAGGGACCTGGGTTCAATTCCACCCTCGGGTGACTGTCTGCATGGAGTTTGCACGTTCTCCCTGTGTCTGCAGAGGTTTCCTCCAGGTGCTCTGATTTCCTCCCACAGTCCAAAGATGTGCAGGTTAGGGTGGACTGGCCATGCTGAATTATGCAGGGTAGGTGGGTCACCTATGAGGAAATGCAGGGATGGGGTGAGATGTACTTCAGAGGGCTGTTGTTGACTCAATGGGTCGAATGGCCTGCTTCCACACTGTAGGCACTCTATGGTTGACTATCTGACAAAAAAGCTACTTACCAAAGGGCCTGTGCCCCCAATTGCATTTTTATCACACACTTTTTCATGCAGATCATGCACAGCATTGTGGCAGTTGGTTAGTTTAGTTGGCTGGAGCAGAGTGATACTGACAGCACGGGTTCAATTCCCAGGCTAGCTGTGGTTTCCATGTCACTCCCTACTTCTGTACCTGACCCTGAGGCATGGCAGCCAGCAGGGTAACCTCACTGATCAATCATCTCTCTCGCAAAGGAAATTACAGTTCTGTGGGGTCCTGGTACTTGGACCCAATATTGTCCCATTGTCGATGAGATTCTCTTCCTCGCAGGATATTCTTCAATCACTGTTCTTTTGGCATGCTGATTTAACAGCAAAAGAAGCCATTTGGAGATAGGGATTCAATTCTGAAAATAATACTGGAAGCAAGAGCTGTGATGTTTGCATTGGCAATTTTAATGCAAAATAATTGTCAAATGTAAATTTGCACCTGTGATATCACTGTGGTTTGAAGAAATGAAATTCTGTTCCACACTCAATTATATAAATGCTTCTTTATTCATAACATTTTAAGTATTCAATCACAGTCTTTGCATTGAGAAGAAATGAATGATAGATTAGCTTGTTAAAGATTATTCTGATTAATAAAATACCCAGAAATGACACTGGAATTTTTTCTGGAAAGCCAACAGAACTGGTCAATTCATTAGTAGGAAACTGGTCTGATAAAGGAAAAGATTACAGAACACTGCAGAAGAATCTGGGATAAAATGCCAGAGCTTTAAAGCTGTGATATTATTGGCATAAAGAATGAGTTAAAAATGCGCTGAGAGAAATAATTCCAGTTACAATTACTTTACTCAAATTACTGCAGATGCTGGAATCTGTACTGAAAGCAACAAATACTGGGGATCACAGAAGGTCAAATAGTATCCATGCAGAGAGAGCAAGCTAACGTTTCGAGTCTAGGTAACTCTTCATCAGAGCTGACATGGTGCTGCATCCCTACACTGGTAAAGTCTTTTCACACATTTTGATCATTTGTTTGAGCTCAGGTGGATTGGAATAGTTTTCAGTTAAACTGAACATGAAGGTGGAATCACAGGTAGGCAGGATAGTGAAAAAGATGTTTGGTACGCTTGCCTTTATTGGTCAGTGCATTGAGTATAGGAGTTGGGAGGTCACGTTGCAGCTGTAGATCACTTTTGGAATATTGCGTTCAATTCTGGCCTCCCTGCTAAAGGAAAGATGTTGTGAAACTTGAAAAGGTTCAGAAAAGATTTACAAGGATGTTGCCAGGGTTGGAGGGTTTGAGCTATGGGGAGAGGCTTAATAGACTGGAGCTATTTTCCCTGGAGCGTCAGAGGCTGAGGGGTGACTTTATAGAGGTTTATAAAATCATGAGGGGCATGGATAGGGTGAATAGACAAGGGCTTTCTCCCAGGGGTGGGGGAGTCCAAATCTAGAGGGCATAGGTTTAAGGTGAGAGGGGAAAGATTTAAAAGTGGATTTAAGGAATAACTTTTTCATGCAGAGTGTGGTGCGTGTATAGAATGAGCTGCCAGAGGAAGTGGTGGAGGCTGGTACAATTATAGCATTTAAAAGGTATCTGGATGGGTATATGAATAGGAAGGGTTTAGAGGGATATGGGCCAAATGCTGGCAAATGGGACTAGGTCAGATTGGGATGTATGGTCAGCATAGACTGGTTGGACTGTAGGGTCTGTTTCTGTGCTGCATGACTCTCCTTCTCAACCTCACCCCTCACTTGAGATGTGGTGACTCTCAGGTTAAACTCACCACCAATCATCTTTCTAATGAGAAAATAGGACTATGGTGACTTTCCCTTTGACTACATGATAAAAAGAGAATGCAGCACATGGTGGGTATGTGTAAGGGAAACAGAATATAATTTCTACTGTATATTTTATATTGTCGAGAAGGTTTGTAGCATATTGTTATTTTTATTCGGACACTTTGGTTTTAAAGAATGACACACAGCTTTCAGTTTGATTTATATTTCTACATTATGTGTCAAGGAGGGGAGTGAAGGATCTAGTTTTATCTTAAATTTATTCAATGAGTGATGTAGGGTGTCTGAAATTTGTTGCTAAATGTGTTTTTAAAGAACGCTTACAGCCACAGTGTAGAGCTTGCGGTGAACAGTTCAGTGCATTAGGAAGGAAAGGATAGAGGAGGGGAAAATTACTTTTGCCTTCGTGTCTAATATCACAGAGAAACAGAACCATTGGGAAGGTGATGCGATGTGCACAGATTCAGTCAATGCCGAAAGTGCTGTTAGTTTAGCCGTCTCCAAAAAATCAGGTCTTGGGCAAAACCATTCTGAGTGGCTTAAATTCAGTAAGAGAAAAATATCAGAAATAGGAGGCTGTGGAGGAGGAGTTTAAAGAAAACATTTAAAGAAATAAGTGTTAGCCAAGTGTCTCAGGAAGGAACATCAACTAAAGAGATAGCATTAAACAAATGCAGAAACTAGCCAAAAAGAAACTGATTACAGCTGTCCCAACTGAACAGGAACTTCAAAGTACAGGCAGGGTAAGTTTTCACTGAGTTTTGAATATCCATGGCATCGTTGTTGAGGGTAAAAAGACTGAATCTTTACTTCAGACTTTTGCAATAAGACTGTTCCAAATAGTTTTCGTATAATGTCAGTCCATCTGTTTTTCCCTTTTGTATGTAATAAACTTTGATGTTCTTTTGTAAAAGTACATTGACAGCCTCTTTGTGAATATATTCAGCGACAGAAAATGACGGAAATACAACCTAAGGACTATTAAGCCCGAAGTCAGTTTGGGATCTGACTTGTCCAGTGATCAACTGGGATCATAACAATATCTTGGAGGTGGCACGAGTTTCTATGTGTGAAAATGTTTTATTTAAAATGTTTTATTTGAACTGTCTGCTCCACCCTTCAGGACTGGCTTCTGTTTCTTTCTACAGCTTGCTTACTTTTCTATGAATTTGTGCCCAAGCTTAACCAATCAAGCACAGTGAGCATCATTTGTAAGCAGACTCACAAACTAATTCGACAATTTCCCGCCTTCCCTCACCTCAGCAGGAAACACCATCATTTCTGTTTTATTCATTATGTGAATAGAAATGGGTCCACAGTCAGATCAAACTGTTAACCTTCTACACATTTGTACTTTAGCTTATGCCTGCAAGATTGAGATGTCATAATGTTATAATATAGAAATATTCCGAATTAAACTACTCAGTGATGTTATTTACACACACCTCTTGAGCTGGTGGGACCTGACCCTGGGTCTCCATGCTCAGTGACAGGGACACTACCACTGTGTCACAAGAGCCCCCAGTGTTATAGTGTAAAATATAGCATTACTATATTAGAGGCTAGGCAATAGACAGGGTCTACTCATGATTACATAGCTACTGGTAACGGTTAACGAAGCAATGGAATATTACTGTAAACAAAAACTTTGTTATTTTTTGAAAAGTGTGATATTAAGAACAAAAGGGTTGAAAAGGAAGGGCTGCTTGCAGTAGATAAGATATTTACAGGAAAGAAAACAGCACTGAAAAAAGACATCGTGGACTTCAGAGCAGAATAACCACAGAATCTGACAAACTGTCCTAGAATATTGACACCAACTATCCCAGAGTCTGATAACAGCTATCCCAGAGTCTGATAACAGCTATCCCAGAGTCTCACAACCACTATCCCAGAGTCTCACAACAACTATCCCAGAGTCTGATAACAGCTATCCCAGAGTCTCACAACAACTATCCCAGAGTCTGATAACAGCTATCCCAGAGTCTGATAACAGCTATCCCAGAGTCTGACAACAGCTATCCCAGAGTCTCACAACCGCTATCCCAGAGTCTCACAACAACTATCCCAGAGTCTGATAACAGCTATCCCAGAGTCTCACAACAACTATCCCAGAGTCTGATAACAGCTATCCCAGAGTCTCACAACAGTTATCCCAGAGTCTCACAACAGCTATCCCAGAGTCTGATAACTGCTATCCCAGAGTCTCACAACAACTATCCCAGAGTGTCACAACAACTATCCTAGAGACTGATAACAGCTATCCCAGAGTCTCACAACAACTCTCCCAGAGTGTCACAACAGCTATCCCAGAGTCTGATAACAGCTATCCCAGAGTCTGATAACAGCTATCCCAGAGTTTCACAACAACTATCCCAGAGTCTGATAACAGCTATCCCAGAGTCGCACAACAGCTATCCCAGAGTCTGATAACAACTATCCCAGTGTCTCACAACAGCTATCCCAGAGTCTGACAACAGCTATCCCAGAGTCTGACAACGACTATCCCAGAGTCTGATAACAGCTATCCCAGAGTCTCACAACAGCTATCCCAGAGTCTCACAACAACTATCCCAGAGTCTGATAACAGCTATCCCAGAGTCTCACAACAGCTATCCCAGAGTCTCACAACAGCTATCCCAGAGTCTGATAACAGCTATCCCAGAGTCTCACAACAACTATCCCAGAGTCTGTCAACGGCTCTCCCAGAGTCTGATAAAAGATGCAGAACCAATAGAAAAGGAATTTAAAAAGTCTTTCAGATGATGGGTCATGGAGATTGTGCCATTTTACTGGAAGGCCTGAAATATATCAAACCTGATTAACATAAAAAATGTTAAAGTGAAATGGATTCAGCAGGTTTATTGGTCCAAAGATAATCTCTTGGTGAAAGAGGAGGCAAGAAATCAATCTTTTTTTCATGATTGGATTTATTCACAGAGTGAAACATTCCAAAATACAACTCCTAATGCTACAACTAACTGCAAGGACACTTTCTAGATATCTTACAATCAACCTGTTGTGTGATGTTATTACACACCTCTGGAGTTGGTCGGAATTGAGCCTGGATCTCCTGGTCCAGAGATAGGGACACCAGCACCGTATAGCATAAGAGCTTGCAGTGTCACTTTGTATGTGCTTAAGTAACTATCCAATAAATGTTCTAACTCTGTACACAATTTTAAGTAATTTATACAATTAGCAATTGAGCCTGATATTTGTTCTAGAAGTGACAATGGGGCTACTGTGGCACAGTGGCAGTGTCTCTACTTTTGGACCATGAGTTCCAGGTTTGGGTACCACTTGTTCCAGTGAACATGTGCACGTTATCTGAAAAAAAAACAAATTCTGGCCCTTTTGCTACAGCGGTAATGTCCCTACCTCTGGCCCAAGCCTTCAAATCTTACCTGCTCTTGTGACATGTCTGAGCGCAGTTTAATTAAAAATATCAGAGGTGATAACACCAGGAAAAACACAGAGAGGCTCATGCAGCACAAACTAAAGTAGGTCAGACAAATCCACTGCTTCCTTTTGGGGATGTAAAGGAAAGAACCCAAAGAAAATGCAATGAATGATTTTTTATTTGTGCAGGATGTGAATTTTCTAAAGGTACCACAAAGGAAGCATATTGTTAAACTTAGACCAATGTTTAAATTAATGTTGCACCTGGATAGAAAATTCCTTTAAGAATGAAAATCGGTCAGTAATGGTTAAAATAATCATAGAGTCATACAGCATGGTAACAGACCTTCAGTCTAACCAGTCCATGCCGCACACAATCCCAAATGGAATTAGTCCCACGTTTGGCCCATATCCCTCCAAACATTTCTAATTCATGTACCTATTTGGATGTCTTTTCAACGTTGTAACTCTACCTGCATCCACCGCTTCCTCTGGATGTTCATTCCACACATGAACCGCTCTCTGCATAAAAAAATTGTCCCTCTCTTTTTAAATGATTTCTCCTGTCACCTAAAAATGTACCCTCTAGTCCTGAAGTCCCCATCCTAGGAAAAAGACCCCTGCCATTCACCATATCTATTCTCATGATTTTATAAACCTCTATAAGGTCACCCCTCAACCTCCTATGCTCCAGTGAAAAAAGTCCCAGCCTATCTTTATAAGTCAAACCCTCCATTCCCAACAACATCCTGGTAGATCTTTTCTGAACCCTGTCCAGTTTAATAATATCCTTCCCATAACAGGGTGACCAGAACTGGACACAGTACTCCAGAAGAGGCCCCAACAACATCCTATACAACCTCAACATGACGTCCCAACTCTATACTCAAAGGTCTGAGCAATGAACGCAAGAGTGCTGTACACCTTCCTAACTATCTTGTCTATATGTGAAGAAATCTTTGAGGAACTCTGTGAATTCTTAGGTCTCTCTGTTCTACAATACAACACAACAAGAACTTGAGCTTGAAATGAGAGCAATGTTGTTTGTCAAGGGTTAATGTTGAAATCAATTCTATTTTGTTTCACATAAACCTATAGAATTAATATGTTTATACATACGTCGATGAAGATAATATCTATATATAGACACAGAATGGATACACATGCATATAATTAAAGGCATGATATCAAAATTATAAAGATAAAGAGATGCAAAGAGTAAACAGTGAAAGATATCTGTTAATAGAGTTATGGATAGAATATTGCACCATTTTGGAGGTTCATATCGTAGAATTATTAAAGGAACGGAAATTTCAGGAAATTATGAAATCAATGATTTGTGCAATAACTATTAGAATTTCCTGCTGGTCCCAGCCTTAACCCTCCCATCTCCAAGTCAATGGTAAACACGAGTTTGCTGAATGGATCCTCTTTTTGCTGCTGATATTTCTAACACAAACAGAATGACATTGACGAATGACACTATTGCAAGGAAAGTCAGTCATGTAATTGTTTGTCAGGTTGCCTATAGCTGAGGAATGAACTGTAAAGCTATTGCTTACCATCGGTGAAGTATTCTCTGGTTGAAGTCTAAGCTTCATTAAACAAGCACATGTAATGCCATCCTGTCACGTATTAGCAAAATAAGTCTAAAATTGTTCATAGATATTAGCCAAACAGTAATTTATCATTGAAAAGTCCGCTTGGAGCCACTTAAAACATTTACAGGGGAAAAGAGGGCAGATGATAAATTTATATTACTGCTCCTTTTCAAAAGTGTACAGATTTTAATATCTTTGATTAGATGCTTTATTTCACAGAACTGGTTCCTATCCAAATTTACATAGTTTGGCAATGAATGAATTAACTTCAAAAGATCCTTAATCCTTTTTGTCTGTTTTACTTTGTAAATGGCTGTCTGATGAATACCATCCACGTACTAAATAATCAGATGAAGATCCAGTTTGTTTTCTTGGTAGGAGAAAAAAAATACTTGTATTTTGCTAACACCTTTAACAACCTCAGAGTGCTCTACAAGCAATAGAATACTTTCCGACATGTAATTGCTGCTATAATGTAGGAAACCTGACAGCGAAATTGCATCAGCAAGGTCCCACAAGTTGCAAGATGATACCTGTTCAGATAATGTACTTTAATGAATGTTGGTTAAGGATTAAATATTGCTGAAAAAGTACACATTCTGTTGAATTTTTTTTATTAAGACAAACCGCAATAGCCAACATGTGCTTAATAATCTTGAGTGTATTTAATTTTTTTTTAAGTTCACTCATGCATTTATTACCAGTCCCTAGTTACCCTTGTGTAGGTGGTGGGCTTTTCAAACTTTTCAAACAAGTGAGTTTACTATTTTACAAGCATTGACCATTTAAGAAGACACAGCTGAAGTGCGATCACGTCAGCAGCGGCAGTTATAGAAGCAGCAAAACGGCAAGTTTAATAATCCAAAGACAAAACTTCATTCAGAAGCTGGTAAGAAGTCCTGATGCTTATGTGTGGAACAGAAAAAGAGTGAAAAGTCAGCCACATATAGACGGGACTGAGGTTTTAGCAACAGCTATCCCAGAATATTTTCCTGTAGGGATTTCTAACTTTTCCTGCAGCTATCACAGAATATTCTCCTGTAGGGATTTCTAACTGTTCCTGCTGGAGTTGCTCCTTGCAGTCACCTTTGCTAAAACCTCAGTCTGTTGCAAATGATGTTATTTGCGGGCACAGCCTCACATTCTGGCGATGGTAAGGAGTTCTACTCTATCTTTTGAAGGGAGCAGATGTGTCTGTAGGACCTCCCTAAGGTCCCATTGATTATAACTGACCAATTATAATTGTACAGTTAAAATAAAGCCCATGGGAGGTTGTCAGAGGGCAGTTGCTGTTGGCCTGGAGTCACGGTAGGCTAGAATGGGTAAGGAGGGCAGGTTGCCTTCAGTAACCAGATGGATTTTGGCATCAGTCAGCAATGGCTACCATCAGTCAGCAATGGTTACCATCAGTGAGCAATGGTTACCATCAGTCAGCAATGGCTACCATCAGTGAGCAATGGTTACCATCAGTCAGCAATGGCTACCATCAGTCAGCAATGGTTACCATCAGTCAGCAATGGCTACCATCAGTCAGCAATGGTTACCATCAGTCAGCAATGATTACCATCAGTGAGCAATGGTTACCATCAGTCAGCAATGGTTACCATCAGTGAACGATGGCTACCATCAGTCAGCAATGGTTACCATCAGTGAGCAATGGTTACCATCAGTCAGCAATGGTTACCATCAGTGAGCAATGGTTACCATCAGTCTAGCTTCTTACTCTGGACATCTCTTGAACTCAATTTTCACCACACACCATGATGGAATTCAAATTCGTGCCCCCAGAATATTAATGTGGGGTTTGGGATTGTTAGCCCAGTGACACACTCTACCACCTCCTCCACACATCATCATGCATTAAAGCTACTTCTTCATCTACGAAGTGTTACTCTATGGTGGTGGATCGCTGATTGCTAGATAGGCCCAAGAGAAAGCAAACACAAAGGAGGGTTAATGACGGCAAGTCACCTCAAATAACCCTTCCCAGCTCTGCCAATCCCATGAGGTAGCAGCAAGGGTCACCTGGGGCCATATCACTGCATCCATTCCTGTGAGGCTGCTTTCCTTCCTGTTGTGGTCAGGGACAGGAAGTTGTCGGAAGGAGTCCATGGAACAGAGGTCATCCTGGAGTCAATTAGCACAGCACCAAAAGGCCAAAGGAGATCTCTGAGCAAGATGTGGTGTATTTTGGTCTTCTCTTTCAGTCCTCCAAACTTGTGGAACTTGCTCTCAGCCAATGTGAACCATGTTTACACAATTAGATTATAATGTTTTAATCTCTGTGTCGAGTTAGTCCCTGACTTCTGGAAAGTAACATGAAGCAACAATGCAGAAAGCTTTGAATGATTTCAAGCCAACAGTCTATATATTTAAGCACATGATTCAATTATTTGACTGAGTTGGTATGACTTTACTCAATAGTTAATGGGCCATCCGATCAGACTGGCAAGCAATAGGGAAATACTGTTTCCAGCTTCACATAACAGGCTTTGGATTAGAAAGCATGGAACAATACACTTAAATCCCTTTATGGAGCAGAGTTATATCCCTTTATAGCAGAGTTAAGTCAGTTAAAGGTCAGTAACACTTCTGAAGGTAATGTTAAATCCTCTCAGGTTGTGTTGCCTGTGGTCTGACTGCCCATCAACTCAATAAAACATCAGGACTGAGTATTAGCAATGCCCTGTAATGCAGGGAGGCAATGGTGTAGAGGTATTATTGCTAGACTGTTGACCTAGGTGCTGTTTTAGGGACCTCAGTTCAAGTCCTGCCTATGGCTGATCATAGAATTTGAATCCAATAAAAATTTGGAGTTTTTTTAATCCACTCGTGGGACAGGGTCATCGTTGGCTGGTCCAACATTTATTGCCTGTCCATAGTTGCCCCTTGAAAAGGTGAGCTGTCTTCTTGAACTGCTGCGCTCTGTGTGCTGTAGATAAACCCACAAAGGCCTTAGGGAGGGAACTCCATGATTTTGACCCAGCGACACTGAAGGAGCAGCAGTATATTTCCAAGTCAGGACGGCAAGAACTCCCATGAGCCAGCAAGTCTGTTTAGTTCAACAAGGATATTTTGAGGACAGCCCCAGAGCATTTCCACTATTATCCTGGGGTGACTGGACTTCGATGGAGCTGTTAAGTTTGGTCTGAAAGACTGTTTCAGAAGGCAGGTAAATCTGCAATCAACAACTCAGCTAAATACAGCAAACTCCCCTCCCTGATGAAGCACATGGGTTTTAAATGAAAATGAAAGATAGTTTCACAGTCACCATCACTGAAATCAGCTTCACATTCCAGACTTAGCAAATTATTTAAACTCAGATTCCAGGAGCTGGCGTGCGATTTAAACCCAAGTTTCTAGAGCATAAACTTTGGGAGAAGTAGCTCGGTGTCATTACCAATACACCACCATCACTTACAGCCTGGGGATCTTTCACATTAGCACTTAATGCTTGTTTAATTTTGTTATGTCAGTCTTTGAAAACTGTGGAAAATAAAGTTTATCTCCAGAGAGGTTAAACATGGTACAAATGCTCTTTCAGTGTCTACTGATTCTTTGATGTGTCGTCCTTTGTTAAATCATTCATTTCAGTCACATCTGTGACTCATTACTGAAGGAGATAACCTTCAGAAATGTGTGTAGGGTTTGTAGGGGTTTTGTTAGAAAATCTGATCGATGAAGGATCAGAGTTCTGGATCAAACCCATGTGGGATTTGAATGATACTTCAGATGGTACCAGCCATGACAAGAACATTTAAACCCTCAGGAAGATTAAACAGAACCACCTGCACCTGCCAACAGCAAAGTACAAACACCTCACCCCTAATGCATCTGATCCTTCCTTCAAAGGACAGGAACAAAGTTCCAACAAATGTGGTAGAACTGTGTACAAATTGGATTTTGCCGTTTGCTCTAGGTTTAACGAAAATGGGATATTACTGCATAATAAACGTTCCTAATCAGATTAATTCCGTGCTTCTCATAAATATTCATAAATCTGAGGAAACAGGTTGGTAAAAGTCACCTTCCTGCAACATAATATGGACAACTGTTGGCGTGCAGTCTTTCAGTCAGCAGCTACTCACCCTCCTGAGGTGGTAGATGTCCCCAGGGTCATTTTCTGGGCTTCATTTGACCAGCAGAGGTATGGCCTTACCATGACGAGAGGGACATTGTGCTCACTTTGTTATAACATGGTCAGGTGTTTGACCGCTTGTAGCTAGGGTAAAGGGCCATCACTAATCCTCTGTACTGGCAGCGAGGCTACCGGATATAGTCTGTGCTGGAGAATGGACCACAAATAAGCCTCAGCAGAAAAAGGTTCTAGTCTTTGAGAACAAGGTCATAGCTCAGTCATTATCCACAAGTTGCATTAACTTGGAGGCATATTCAATATTCCTAACAGGAGGTGGTAAAGAGTTTATCTTGAGGTTCCAGTGAGGTAAGATCTGTGTGTCTTCTCTTTTTCAAGACGGATATAACTCTTAGGTCTGAAAGGGTTAATGTGGGATTGTGCATTTAGCTCTCTGATCTAATATGTCACACAGCCTTGGACGGGGATCAGAAGAGTTTATCTTGATCGCTAATGGGATCAAATATGTGTGCCTTCTTTTTCTCCAGAAGGGAATGGTTAGATATAGTTCTTAGGGCTAAAGGGTTGAAGAGGTGTAGGAAGGAAGGGTATGAGGAGAAAGCAGGAACAGGGAGCCATGTTGGGTGATCAACCATGATCAAAGGGCTGAATGGCCTAAGCCTGCTCCTATTGTCTATGAGACTATTTGGAGACTGCGCTAGATTTCCAAAAACTAACACAAGCTGCCTCCAAATGCACAATTCTCCACCCACTGGCCGTGGTGTATATCAGAACGTGTGCGTTGCAGACTCATGTGGTACAGTGGCAGTGTACCCACCTCTGAGCTAGGGGGCCCAGGATTAAGTACCAGCTGCTCCAGAGGTGAGCCATAACATCTCTGAACAGGCTGATCAGAGAATGTCCGTATCACAGTGGGGAGAGCTTCAGTCATTCAGAGCTTAACACTTTCATATCTATCACCTTTACAACAAACTGGGATTAGGTGCTACAGCAAATGCAGAGTTTGCCTCATTAGGCTGATTTAGAATCATAGAATCCCTACAGTGTGGAAGCAGACCAAAAAGTCCACACTAACCCTCTGAACAGCATCCCACACAGACTCGCCCCATTCCCGTAACCCTGCACTTCCTGTGGCTAATCCAACTAACCTGCACAGCCCTGGACACTATGGGGCAATTTATCATGACTGATCCACCCTAACCTGCACATCTTTGGACTGTGGGAGGAAACCAGAGCACCTGGAAGAAACACGCACAGACACGGGGAGAATGTGCAAACTCCACACAGACAGTTGCCCGAGGCTGGAACAGAACCTGGGTCTGTGGGGCAGCGGTGCTAACCACTGTGCCATCATGTCAACCCCTGCATGAGATAACATTACACTCCAAATTGTTTCGCACCACAACCTACCACACAGTGGACCTCATGCTGGACCGAGAGGGAAATGAAAGACAGAAAGGAAAATAAAACTGATTTGTTAGCTGAACAGGGAAAAGGAAAGATTTTCTGCACAACTTGTCACAAGGTACAGGCAGTGGGCTGGAAGGTCGGCCAGGGGAGGGAGGGAATTGGGAGGGAATGGGCAGTTGATTTCAGGATTAAAATTAAGTAACCGGTGAGGAGGAGACACAGATTCTACAGAGGGATGCAAGCAGGTGAAGAAAATGGGCAAAAACCTGACAGAATATAACGTGAAATGATGTGAAGTTTTGCTCTTAAACAGGAAGAATAGAGGAGAATGGAGAAAGACTGCAGAAAGCTATGGAACAGAAGGATTTGGGAGTTCTTGACCTTAAATTACAAGAAGCTAGCGTTCAAGTTCAGTGAGTAATGGGGAAGGCAAGCGAAATGTTGGCCCTTATTTCAACGATTGATTTATTGTCACGTGCACCGAAATACAGTGAAAAGCTTTGTTTATGAGCGGTACAGGCAGATGACAGCAAGCAAAAGATGTACAGATCAAAAAGACTTAGAGGCATACAGGTTACATTCCAGGTTACATTATTTGAAGCTAAGAGTCCATTCAACAGTCTGATAACAGCCAGAAAGAAGCTGTTCCTGAACCTGCTGGTGTGTGTGTTAATGGAGGGAATGGAATACATAACTAGAGAGGTTTTGCTAAAACTATACAAGTCACTAGTCTGACCACTGCTGGAATATTGTGAACAGTTTTGGGTCCTGATATCAATGGAAAGATAGACTAGCATTGGCAGCATTCCAGAGAAAATTCACTCGGCTGATCCTGGGTGTGGAGGGACTGCCTTATGAGGAGAGGTTGAGTCCGTATTCATTGGAATATGAAAGAATGAGAGGTGACCTTATTGAAACATACCAGATCCTTAGGGATCTTGGTAAGGAAGACGCAGGGAGGTTGTTTTGGGGAGTCTAGGGCTAGAGGGTACAACCTCAGAACAAGGGGGTCACATATTTAAGTCAGAGGAGAAATTTCTTCTCTCAGGTGGTTCTCAACATGTGCAATTCTTATTGCGAGGCTGTGTTGTTAAGTATACTCAAGGCTGAGATCGACTGAATTTTAATCAGTAAGGGAGTCGAGGCTGATGAGGAAATGGCAGGGAAGTTGAGTTTTGGATTCTCAGATTAGCCATAATCTCACAGAATGGGCTGAATGGCCTACTTCTGCTCCAATGTTTCGATGTACATAGACAGTCTTCTTTGGAAAGAAAGATTCCATCTAATTGCTCAATCAGCCCTAGTTGTACAATTGGTACATTTGCACTGAACAGGAGAAGACAACAACAACTTAAAGCAGAATCAGAATCCTGCAGATGCTGGAAATCTGAAATAAAAACAGAAAGTGCTGGTGAAACTCAGCAGGTCTGGCAGCATCAATGGACCAAGAGATAGAATTAACCTTTCAGTTTCAATAGGTCTCTTATACAAAATGGGTTTCTTCAGTACTTTTTGTTTTCATTTTACACCTTAAACCACATGGGTAGCATCAGTCAGCTGGCCTATATTTCCAGGAGGAATTCTCCACTGTCAACTTTTTGGCTAAAATTGCGAAGCAACCTATGACTTCAGTTTCTCACTCAATGAGCCAATTCACAAAGACTTTGCCAACTTTCTGTTTAAATGCTCACAAGGTTCAATCGAGTTGGCAGCAACTGATTTCTACACAGTGACCAGTTCACTGCTTGGTATAAGAATTTCAGAACCAGGAGCAGGAGTCATAGATAACACAGTGTGGAGCTGGAGGGACACAGCAGGCCAGGCAGCATCAGAGGAGCAGGAAAGCTGATGTTTCGGGTCAGGACCCTTCTTCAGAAATCTGCAGCTCTTGCTATCTCTGAGAGAGTTATAACCCCCAGGAGCAGGAGTAGGCCATCCGGCCCCTCAATTCTGCTCCACCATTCAATAAGATCATGGCTGATCTTTTCATGGACTCAGCTCCACTTACCTACCCACTCACCATAACCCTTAATTCTTTTAGAGATAGTAAGAACTGCCGATGCTGGAGTCTGAGATAATACAGTGTGGAGGTGGAGGAACACAGCAGGCCAGGCAGCATCAGAGGAGCAGGAAGCTGACGTTTCGGGTCAGGAAGGGTCCCGACCCAAAACATCAGCTTTCCTGCTCCTCTGATGCTGCCTGGCCTGCTGTGTTCCTCCACCTCCACACTGTATCCTTAATTGTTTTACTGTTCAAAAATCTATCTATCTTTGTCTTAAAAACATTCAACGAGGTAGCACAACTGCTTCACTGGGCAGGGAATTCCACAGATTCACAACCCTTTGGGTGAAGAATTCCTCCTCAACTCAGTCCTAAATCTTTTGTAAACTGAAAGCCTTTGAAGCTTCACCCAGAAAAAAGATAAAATTGAAGAAACTAAAGATAAATTGAATGGTTGAGAGAGCTAGGGCTTTTCTCTTTAGAACGACGAAGGAGAGGTGACTTGATAGAGGTGTACAAAATGATCAGAGGTACAGATAGAGTGGACATCCAGAGACTTTTTCCTAGGGTGGAGGTAGCTATTACGAGGGGGCATAGTTTTAAAGTGAGTGGAGGTAGATATAGGGGAGACGTCAGAGGTAGGTTCTTTACTCAGAGAGTGGTCGAGGCGTGGAATGCATTGCCGGAGAGGGTAGTGGAGTCGGCCTCATTAGGGGCATTTAAGCAGCTATTAGATAGGGATATGGATGACAGTATAAGGTAGGGGTGGAGGTTAGATAGACCTTAAGATTAGGGTAAAAGTTCAGCACAACATCATGGACCGAAGGGCCTGTACTATGCTGTACTGTTCTATGTTCTATGTTCTATGTTTATAAAATCTTAAAGCAGTGTCATATCTTATAGATATATACAAGTGTCCTGTCCATTACAAAATCCCAACATTTTGTTTTATCGAATTATAAATGCTTTATGAAGAATGGCGATATTGCTCCGATTACAGGGGTATGCTATTGGGCTGCAGTAAGGATCCCTGTTCAACTGCAAAATCTAACTTGCACATGGTCAGGCTCATTTCTGATAAGAAAATAAGGAACAGGAGCAGGAGTGGGCCATTCAGCCCCTCGAGCCTGCTCTGCCATTCAATATAATTACGGTTGGTCCATCCACCACCATTTCTGTCTGAAGTATTATCACTGCTCCAAATCCAGAGGTCTTCCCCTTCCACCTCACCACCCCAACCCCCAGCCATAACCACTCCTCCCTTACCAATTTTTATAGATGTACCATAGAAAGCATCCTATATGGATACATTCCAGCATGGTATTATAACAGCTCTGTCCAAGGCTGCAAGAAATTACAGAGAACACAGCCCAGCCTATCACTCAAGCTAACCTTCCATCAATTGACTTCATCTACACTTTTCACTGCCTCGGGAAATCAATCAAAGGCCCCTCCCACCCGAGTTATACTCTCTTGCTCTCTCTGCCATCAGGCAGAAGATATAAAAGTTTGTATTCAAGATTCAGATTCAAGAACAGCTTCTTCCCCACGGTTATTAAACTTCTGAATGGACCTCTCAGATTTTACATTTAATGTTGATCTCGCACTCCTTGCACCTTCTCTGCAGCTCTAACTTTGTATTCTCCGGAACAAAAACAAAGTTGCTGGAAAAGCTCAGCAGGTCTGGCAGCATCTGTGAAGGAAAAAACAGAGTTAATGTTTCGGGTCTGGTGACCCTTCCTCAGTACCAAAACAAACAGATTCCTGATTTATGGCATCCACATTTCTTTCGGTTTTTATTTTGTATCCTCTGCTCTGTTTTATTGCCCTGATGCGCTTTGTATGGTATGACCTGCCTGTACTGCATGCAGAACAACAATAAATCAAATCAATTCAAATTGAACTCCAGACAACCCTCTACCCCACTCCTCACCCTCCTGTACTCCTGGAAATGAGACCGTAAAGCCATTTCTCCCATCGAGTCTGCTACACCATTCAGCTGACCTGATAATCCTCGATTCCAATCCCTAACTAATCCCCAACTGCCCTAGTTCCTCATCACCCTCTATCTTCTCCCTGATCTGCCCTTGCTCTGTCGGTATGCTATCTCTGCTGCCTTAGACAACTCGTTCCATTTGTGTGTGCAACTTCGAGCTCCCCTGATCACAATCACCTGGGATTACTGCACAGCAACAGCCAGCAAACAATCTAGTTCAATTCTAGCTTCATCAAATATCCATTTGTTTAGTTGTAGCAAACGGGTTTTCTGTCAGCGAGGTGACTTAGCAACATGAAAGATTCAGGCATTTAGTTCAGGATTTACTGTATCCATATTCTTTCCAATCCTCATTTGTATGTGAATAGTTATATTTTTGCCATTCCCACTGATACGGCGCAAAATTAATATATTTGAATATTAATCCTTTTGAGAACACAATGGGATTTTTTTATCTTTATGACTCAGTGGCGATACAGGAGAGTTTGCTGGTTCAGAGATTCTGCAGGTTGGTCCTGGGTGTTAAAACTTCATTTTGTTGCTACACGGGATAGTTCACTCGAGGGATTTTGTCCAATGCCCTCTCCTGTTCTCCGCAAGGTGAGAAACCAGGAGCAAAACACCATTCCCAGGCTGGGAGATTCCCAGAACGAAGGTCAGTGTACCTCTCGTTCGGATTGCAGTCGGTCTGGATCTGAGAACTGCCCTTCAGAGGTCCCCTTGGCTGATTGCTCTGGCAAAAGGGCCAGCACTGACGAAACACGATGGGCAGAAAGACCACACTCTGTATGGCAAACCTTTGAAAATTTGATCCAATCATTCGCAGGAACTGAAAATAGGTGACATGCGGGAAAAACAAAAAACAGGATTTCAAGGTTAGTTCGATAGAAATCTCGTGGAAATGAAGGGAATAAAGACACAGGTAAATAATATGAAATTGTGATAGTGAGGGGGTGGCTGAAAGGTAAAGAATAAATCTCTGGTGGTATCGATCATTTTACACAGTTCCTGTAGCGTTGAAGATTTAAGACAAAAAACTCTCAAGCTCTCTCAATGCAGTGGCTGCTTGTATGAGCCACAAGAAACAGACAGACCATTTCTTTTAAAAAAATTGACTCGGGGGAGGCGGGCAATGCGGTTTGACCCAGCATGTCTTGCCCGTCCCTAGTTGCCCCCTTGAGAAGGTCGGTTTGAGCTGCCTTCTTGAACTGCTGCAGTACTCCTGCCAGGGGTTGACACACAACGCCATTAGGGAGGGAGTTACAGGATTTTGACCCAGCGACACTGAAGGAACAGCGATATATTTCCATCTTGCGATGGTGTGTGGCTTGGAGGGGAACTTGCAGGGCGTAAACCTGTTTCAGTTCCTTTAAGGAAGAGCCTCCTGTCCCCAGACTGCCCCCTGTCCCCAGGTTGCGCCCTGCCCCCAGACTCGCCCCTGTCCCCAGGCTGTTCCCTAACCCCAGCCTCTCCCCTAACCCCAGACTGCCCCCTGTCCCCAGATTGCGCCCTGCCACCAGGCTCGCCCCTCTCCCCAGGCTGTTCCCTAACCCCAGACTCTCCCCTAACCCCAGACTGCCTCCTTTCCCCAG
>NC_063352.1:5409446-5425307 GCF_021869965.1 Rhincodon typus | reverse complement strand
CACAACAGCCCCTCCCCCACCCACCGCACAACAGCCCCTTCCCCCACCCTCTGCACAACAGCCCTTCCCCATCCAGATCACAGTAGGCCCTCCCCGGCCCAGTGCAGAGTGACCCTCTTCCAATCCAGTGCACTGCAGCCCCTTCCCTTTTTCCCGACCCTGACCTTTGTACAAAGCCTAGCACCCCAACCTGCCAACAGTGGGTCCCTCACAGCGCAGGCCCTGGTTAGAGAGACCTGATGCATCCCCCTATCTCTGTACTCCCACCGCAGCTCAGACCCAGGCCGTCCAACCTGTCCCTGTAAGAATCTGCAGCCCTCACTCCCTTCTCACCCCCATCCAGGGTACCAGTCAATTGTTCCCAATGTTCCATGCCCACTGCTTCAGTAGGAATATCAATATAATCTGCATCCACCCAATTTCTGAACACTGTCTGGGACCAAGCCAAAGGAAAAGCAACTCCCTCAACTCTTGTAAGACATCGAATACATGAAGAGTTCGTTGGATGTAGGAAGCATAGAGCAGTTTGGGCTTCATTCCTTGGAACTATTTGAAGATGTCACTTGCTTCGACAAAGGGAATGTGATGTGCATGTAACTCTTCAGGAGGTGTCTGTTGGATAGATGGGCCTGTAACACATTTGAAATCAATATTAAGATCAATAGTAATGTAGGAATATGGTGTGGCATGGTAGCTCAGTGGTTAGCATTGCTGCCTCGCAGCGCCAGGGGCCAGGGTTCAATTCCACCCTTGGGTGACTGTCTGTGTGGAGTTTGTATGTTCTCCCTGTGTCTGCGTGGGTTTCCTCTGGGTGCTCTGGTTTCCTCCCACAGCCTAAAGATGTGCAGGTTAGGGTGGATTGGCCATGCTAAATTGCCCATAGTGTTCAGGGATGTGTAGATTAGGTGGGTTATAGGGGAATGGGTCTGGGTGGGATATTCTGAGGTTCGGTGTGGACTTGTTGGGCTGAAGGGCCTGTTTCCACACTGTAGGGATTCTATGATTCTATGATGTGCAGGTTAGGTGGATTAACCATGGGAAATGCAGGTTATAAGGATAGTGTGGGGGGGGGTGGGTCTGGGTGGAATGCTGTTCGGAGGGTCAGTGTGGACTCAATGGGCTGAATGACCTGTTTCCACACCGTAGGCATTCTATGCTTCCCTCTCACAAAGCAGAGTGCAGATCAAAGTTTGTAAAGTGGCTGATGTTGAAATTTATGCTGTCTGTTTGCCTCAAAGATTTGGTGCTAGCTGTAAGGTGAACGAGGTTGAAGTGTGGTGTTGATGTCAAGTTCAAAAATGTAGAAGCTGTGAGGCTGAGGACAGCTCAGAAATTGTGCTTTTGAGCTCCACTCTCTAAAATAGACATCACTGACACTGTAATCCTGCACCAAGGGAGAACTGTGATACAAATGCTGTACCTGAGCTTTCAAAGGAGTGTTACACAAAGGTCCTCTCATGTCATGTCTGGAGAAGATCAGGGGAATTGTCTCCTCAAACATCATCACTCAATTCCTTTATCTCGGTGTACTCTATGGCATTGTGCTAAGCTAAGCAGCTGTAACTCCCAATGTAACAGCATTAATCACTCTTCACGAGTAATCATTGCCCAGGGAATTATTGAAGGCATGTGAATGTTCTTTAATTGCAAAGTGGACAATTTTTGGCAGCACCACCAGATGCTAAAGAGACTTTGAGGGTGCCAAAATGTTATCTAGTGTTAAATCAGGCCGAATCAGTGTCGTTCCGCCTGGGCCTGATTTAACGCCAGACAACATTTTGGTCAAAGTGTCGAAGCCCACTTTGGAATCGACTGCTTGGAGGCTGTTTTAGGAGCTCATTGCTGCAGTGTGAGGCAGGCTCGATGGGCCAAATGGCCTACTCTTGCCGGCATTTCTCACATTTCTAGTGTTCCTCAACTGGACGCTCCTAAAAGGTGGGACTTACGCCTCACTTTCCAGGAGATTGCTGTTGATCTGTTCGACAGGGAGGAGTTGTGCCGTGGGAACTGACTATGGACAGATCAATATTGGTCAGGATGGGAGTGGATAAAGCCCCGTCTTCGTGGCTGGCTCAGTGGTTAGCACGGCTACCTCATCGCGCCAGAAACCTGGGTTCAGTTCCACCCTCGGGCAGCACATTCTCCCCGTGTCTGCGTGGGTTTCCTCCAGGTGCTCCGGTTTCCTCCCACAGTCCAAAGATGTGCAGGTTAGGGTGGATTGGCCATGGGAAATTGCCCGTGGTGTAGACTAGGTGGTTAGCCATGGGAAATGTAAGGTTATGGGGATGGAGTAGAGGGATGGGTCTGGGTGGGATGCTCTTCGGAGGGTCGGTGTGGACTTGATGGGCTGAGTGGCCTCTTTCCACACTGTAGGGATTCTATGATACATAGCACCTTTCAAAGCATTGTTCTGGAATCTTTTACATCCCCCTTTGAACTGAAAATTTAAAAACTGAGCTCAGTGGCCTCTTTCCACACTGTAAGGATTCTATGATACATAGCACCTTCCAAAGCATTGTTCTGGAATCTTTTACATCTCCCTTTGAACTGAAAATTTAAAAACTGAGCCGAATCAATCTTTTGTTTGATATTAAAGTGTATGAAATTTACCTGGGAACAGCATTGAGAATAATCTAATTGAGCGATAGAACAGCTTTGAAGGTAAAAATGGCCCGTTTTTCCTATAGATTTCCCCCCGGGCTTGATATTCCGAAGACCTGTGATGTCTGACTATTACCGTAAATCACAGTGTATAGCTTCACCCGGCAAATAAGACAACCTTATTTTACCGCCATGTTTTTGGGTACACTTGGCATCCAAGTTTTCAACCATGACCTGCTGGGGCACTATGTGATTTGCAGACGTTGCCACTCTCAACCCTATGTGCACCGCAGTCAGCAATAAGCAAAGCAGTTTGATATTACAAGCAGAAATATGTAACTTAGAAAATAGGAGCAGGAGTAGGCCATTCGGCCCTTTGAGAATATTTCACTATTCAATATAGTCATGGCTGATCACCCAACTCAGTCTGCGTTAATGGGAGAACCTGTCAAAGATCTCCAACAGACAGGAGGGTGATTGTGAGAAAGGTATAGAGATGACCTATTGCTGTTTTAGGGACAGACTGACACTGAAAGGAAATGAGAGTGACATCTGCATTTATATAGTGATTGCTGTGATGGATATCCCAAAGCGTTGGGCAGCCAATTGGTTTGGAGTATGATCAATGCTATAGGAAGCCGGGGTGGGGGGAATGTGGAGTTGGGGTTTGCAGCAGGATATACTCGCAGTATGGGGCCGGGAGATGGTGAGACTGCTCAGCAACAGCAGAGAGACTGAGAGATCTGGAGAAACCATGCAGAGCTCTCAGACAGGTTCACAGCAATTCGAAACATAAACCTTGCAAAGTAAAGGGCTGCGTGCTCCTCTGCCAGGGTTTTTTATTCTTGTAACTTCCTCACTGGCATGAGTGAATGTAGGAAAATATCCCTGTCTGTGACTTAAGAAACAAAATCTTCATTTTCTGAAGAAGGGTCTAGGCCCGAAACGTCAGCCTTTCTGCTCCTCTGATGCTGCTTGGTCTGATGCTGCTTGGCCTGCTGCGTTCATCCAGCTCTGCACCTTGTTATCTCTTTTCCACGATATCCTTTGATGTAAAATTCCCCAGAATTCCATCATCTTTGATTGGCCACTTCATAAAGCTACAATTAAATGCTCTAACACACTGACACTGTGTTCCTGTGGTATTGTCCCTACCTCTGGGGTAGGAGGTACGCCTTCAAATCCCCTGCCAGCATAGAGCTCTGTGTGAACAGGCTGAGTAACGATATACAAATGCACTGAGGTTGTTGTTGTGATTGTGCATTATATTTTAACATGCGATGATGGGAAATGATTGCATTCTCAATCCAGACTTGTCCTAATTTTTATTTATTTGAGTGATTGAAAACGGGCAGGTATTTTGTGCAAACTCCAACACATCACATGGTCACCTTGCAAGCGTCCTCTATATTAACCTACTTGAAATAAGTCTGCCCAGTGTCTAGTGTATCTATACAATGGTGCTTAATCTTGTCAGCGATGTCTCTTACTGCCATCTGGCAGTAAAAAAACTGGAACTGTCCAGTCAAACAGATAACCTCCCAATTGAAAAAGATTTGCACAGTTTCTTTGAGGTTCACTGGGTTCCACGTTATGGATAAGTGTTGCAATTTATATCCATACTGCACGAGGGTAATGAACTGCTGGAAATGGAACATTTAAACGGGGAATGCTGGAGATAGGCGCCAGGTCTGACAGAATCTGTGGAGAGAGAAATATTTAATACTTTAGGTTTATGACTCTCTGACAAAAGTGGGAGCACCTCATCACTTAACAGAGAAAGGAGGGAGGGGAGGGCTTTATCTTATGGCCTCCATGCCTACATCTAAGAGTTTGGGTTTAAGACTGGTCAAGGAGAAGGCATAGCTAAGAACTGTCTTCAAGCTTGCGATTATTTCTAACACAGTGCATTATTTATAACAACTAACTATATACTGATCAGAGATACACCCAAGCTCTAATCTTACTGTTCTATTATTGTAACACTATTCCACAAACTCTATCACCTAATTCTAGTTGATCTGCTCTGCAAGTTTCTCCATGTGTGTTCCTCCCTTTCCACCTTATTGTTCTAACTAGAACATAGAACATAGAACAGTACAGCACAGTACAGGCTCTTCGGCCCACGATGTTGTGCTGGCCTATTGTCCAATTAAGATCAATCTACCCTGCATACCCCACATTGTACTATCCTCCATGTGCCTATCCAAGAGTCGCTTAAAAGTCTCTAAAGTATCTGAGTCAACTAACTGCACCCATGCTGTGCTATTTATGCCCATTGAGGTGCAACCCAGTGAACATCATTACAAGGTTGCTGCAAGGGTCCTGAAACCCCTCCATGACAAAGAGAACAATATAATGAGACATCTGTGATAGGATGGAGGGCAGGAGAGAGAGTAAATAAATAAAGAGACTGGATGTCTGAGCTGGGATAAAACTGATGATAATGGGGCAAAAGCAGAACTAAAGAGTGCTTTTAGAGAAGGTATAAGTGTGAAAAGTTATAACGACAAAAACAAATACAAAAGAACAGAAAAATGAGAACAGAGCTAATGATTTGAAATGGTTGGGGTTGAAGGTTATGCAGAGGGATCGGAAAGGAGGTGAGACTGAGATGAGATCAGCCATTTTGTATTAAATGACACAGCAGGTTTGAGGGGCTGAATGGCCTACTCCTGCTCCTAGTTCTTATTTTCTTACAGTTGTAATGACTGCACACTTCAGAATTGTGAAAGAGGTCGCAGTAATGTATTTCGAACCCTCTGATCCAATATCGTCATTATGTCAATAGCATACACAGCTTGAGAAAGCTACACCGAGTGGCCGCATAGAAAGGGTACAGTTATCAAAGGGATGCTGACCATTTCTGTTAGAAATAGTCCATTCAGTTTCATTATGTTTGAGAGATAAATTTAAGATTGTAAAAGGATGGTGCTTTTGATGATTCTTTAGGGACAGTGTAGTGCGCTGATGTAAGTCTAGATCACACCGAAATAGGCCATTCAGCTTGTTCAGTTTGTGCAAAACTTTATTTTCCACATGGACAACACTCTGTTTCATGCACACACATAATTCCCATATTCACTCTTCATTCCATCCACCTCCCCAATGCATTCTTGTGTCCCATTGGCCCCACTTGCGAGCCTTACCACCCACTGTGTTAAAAAAGGAATGAAGTCCTAAGTTTATACCTGTGTTTAGGGGCGCATGTGCTGGTGTCCCTGCCCATAGGCTAGGAGGCCCAGGTTCAAGCCCCACTTGCTCCAGAGGTGTGTCATAACATCCTTGAACAGGTTGAATTGAAAATATCAGAATGTGTGGGGTGCTGATTATATCAGTGAACTCGTGTGTACCCTGGGTTAACGTTGGTGTTTCAGTCCCCATTTTAGCTGAGGGAGACTTGATGTCTGTGCTGTGGTCTGTGTTGCCACAAGGGGTCTGTTTTACACATTGGAGAGACTGCTATCCCTGTCTCTGCTGGGAGTTTGATGTGTGTAACAGTCCTTACCTCTGCGTGACTGCTTTCTGAATTTAGTCGGTTCTCTGTGAACCTTTTAGAATTATTCTCTCATGGGATGTGGGCGTCACTGACTGGGCCAGCATTTATTGTCCCGTCCCCAGTTGCCTCCTCGAGAAGGTGGTGGTGAGCTGCCTTCTTGACCAACTGCAGTCCATGTGCTGTGGGTTGACCCACAATGCCCTTAGGGAGGGAATTCTGGGATTTTGACCCAGCGATACTGAAGGAATGGGGATATATTTCCAAGTCAGGATGGCGAGGGGCTTGGAGGGAAACTTGCAGGGCTGGTCTTCCCATGGATCTGCCTCCCTAGACCTTCTGTATGGAAGATGTTGTGGGTTTGGAAAGTGCTGCCTGAGGATCTTTGGTGAATTTGTCTGCTATTCTCTGCTGTAGTTTTCTCCACCACAATTGGGCTCAACCTGACACTTAATTTGTACGAGCCCAAAGCCAGACCATTGGCATTGTGGATCTGGAGCTGATGATGCTGTCATCATGAGTCAGTTTCTACTCCTGACAGGAACCAGGGACTGCTCAACGCTGATCCACTTGCCGAAAAGTATTCCTGGATCAATGGCAAGAATGCTGGAAAAAGTGGACTGCTTTCTGTATTCCTGGCAGTTCCTCTCGACCAGAGCATTAATGGATGATAAAATCTCCACTCCCACAATAACCACGTCCCATAGGATCCCAGGAGGATGATGGGAATGCTTTAGGGATATCCTCAAAGCCTTTCTGTTGAAGTCAGACTTTCCCAGAGACCAGGGCTAATGACCAACTCAAACAGAAAAGCTTTGTTCAGGAAGGACTTCATCAGGAAACTGCAGAGGGGTAGCTGTGGGATCAGAGAGAACACACACACCTCATCTCACAGCCATCACCAAGACATACTTGCCCCACTGATGACCTCCGGCCCACTCACTGGATCGATCTGCCATTACCAAATGGAGAGGAGGCACGCCTCCCCTGAATCCTGAGAGAAGATGATGAAGAAGAGATGTTTGACGGGACCAAGCTTGTCCCATTGACAACAGCGGGGGGGAATGGGGTCATCAGTCAAAGAATGCCTTGCTGCTATTGTACAAGGCCTTTGTGCAACCACAGCTGGAGTATTGTGAGTAGTTTTGGTCTCCTTATCTGAGGAAGGATGTTCTTTCTATAGAGGGAGTGCAACAAGGTTTCCCAGATTGATTCCTGGGATGGCAGGACTAACGGATGAAGAGAGATTGGATCGGTTAGTACTCTATCTACTGGAATTTAGTTGAATGAGGTGGGAAGCTCATCGCAACCTATAAGGTTTTAATGGGATGAACCTCATCGGAACCTATAAGGTTTTAATACAGGAAGGGTGTTTCTGATGACAGGGGAGTCTAGAACCAGGGGTCACAGTCTAAGGAAGAATGGTGGGATGTGTCGAACCGAGATGAGGAGAAATGTCTTCACCCAAAGAGTTGGGAGCCTGTGGAATTCTCTGCCACAGAAAATGGTTGAAGCCAAAACATTGAACGCTTTCACAAAGGAGTTAGACTTAGTTGTTAGGTCTAAAGGGATTAAAGAGTATTGGGGGAGGAAGTGGGAACAGGGGTCTGAGTTGGATGATCAGCCATGACCATATTGAATGGCAGAAATGATCCAAAGGGCTGTATGGCCTACTCCTGCTCCTGATGTCTGCATTTCTACGCAAAGCATTTCTACCCTGCTGTCCCCCAATGAAAGAACTCATTGGCTGCTGGAAGAGGAGGCCATTTTAAAAACTCTGGTGGGCAGTAGAATGGTCAGCCATGATAGAACTGGAGAAACTGGCTAAAGGAAATAGGCTCCTTTCAGTAAAAACACCCTCCAGGCAGTATGGGCAGTGGGAAAATCATTCAATCTCATTGAGAGTCCTTTGTACAGAAACTAAACTAAAGGAACATCTGAACAAGGTCAGACATAAATACAGAGCAAAAGGGGCACCCTGAGGGAGGATCAACAGACAAACTAGGATGATCCCTGAGATGGGGGGATTGTCTTCTGAGCAAAAGCCTAAACAGGTTGGGAATCTACTCACTCGGGTTTAGAAGAATGAGAGGTGATTGTGTTGAAACATACTGGATTCTTAAGGGGCTTGACAGGGTAAATACTGAGAGGATGTTTCCCCTCACGGGAGAGTCTAGGACCAGAGGACTTTTTTTTAATTCATTCACGGGATGAGGGTGTTGCTGGCCAGGCAGCATTTATTGCCCATCCCTAATTGCCCCGAGGACAGTTAAGAGTCAACCACATTGCTGTGGGTCTGGAATCACATGTCGGCCAGACCAGGTAAGGATGGCAGTTTCCTTCCCTAAAGGACCTTAGTGACATTAGGCACAGTCTCACAATAAAGGGATGTCAATTTAAAACCGAGATGAGGGGGACTTTCTTCTGTCAGAGGGTTGTGAGTCTTTGGAACTCCTTGCCACAGAGAGCAGTGGGGGCAGAGTCCTTGTGTATACTTAGGGCTGAGTTGGAGAGATTCTTGATCAGTAGAAAAATCAAGGGTTATAGGGAAAGGGAAGGAAAGTGGATGTGAGGAACGTTGGATCAGCCATGATCCTATTGAATGGAGCAGCAGGCTTGAGGGGTCGAACGGTCTACTCCTGTTCCTATTTCTTATGGTCTTCTGGTTCTTAAACCAATCGCTTTAAGAGTTAACAAGTTGAACACTCTGGGGGTGCATTATTTTCAACTATTGTGGACAATGTCAGAAATCACACAGCACCAGGTTATAGTCCAACAGGTTTATTTGAAAACACAAGCTTATGGAACACTGCTCCTTCGTCAGGCAAAGGGGCTATGCCCTGAAAGCTGGTAAGTTCAAACAAATCTATTGGACTGTAACCTGGTGTCGTGTGATTTCTGACTTTATCCACCCCAGTCCAACACCGACACCTCCACAACACAACTATTGGGGGATCAGAAGCTCACAGGAAGATGTTGAAGGGACTGAGAGATGATAAAATGGAGGTAGGGGGCATTAGGGGAATGAATCATCGGTACAATATTACAATGGATACTGGTGTAAGAGGCAGCAGCGAGGATCCTGACAACAGTTTTTGAGAAGATTTGTAGCTTGGGTTGTGGATGAGGTTGTAGACTTTCTCGCTGAGCCGGTGTGTTTGATTGCAGATATTTTGTCACCCTGCTAGGTGACATCATCAGTGCGTCTCCGGTGAAGTGTTGGTGTCCTGTCCTGCTTGTTATTTATATACCTCGGTTTGCTGGGCTGGTTGGCATCACTTCCGGTTCTGTTTCTCAGAGGTTTGTATATCGGGTCCAGTTTAGTGTGTTTGTTGATGGAGTTCCAGTTGGAACGCCAGGCCTCCAGGAATTCCCTGGTATGTCTCAGTTTGGGTTGTGCTATTATGGATGTGTTGTCCCAGTCGAATTCGTGTGCTTCTTTGTCCGTGTGTATTGGGACCAGTGAGAATTGGTCGTATCTCTTGGTGTCTAGTTGGTGTTCATGTATCCTTATTGTCAGTCTTCTTCCAGTCTGGCCTGTGTAATGTTTCTCACCGTCCTTGCGTGGTATTTTGTATATTACTGTACAGGAGCCAGTATGCATGGGCATTTGGCCTGCACTGAATAAAGTGATTCCCTCAACAAAGAATTGCATCAAGCAGAAATTCAAAGTGAGAATGACTGATGATCTTTGGAACTGAAGAATAATTGCTGTATAGGAGAAAAAAATCGCTGTGCTGAGAAAATAAGATTAAAAAGCAGTGAAGTGTCATGTTACCTCAATCCTGATGCTGTGTCTGCTTGATTTATTCTGATGAAATTATAGCAAAGGTAGCAGGGAAATAATGAGTTCCTGAAAAGATCAGCTAGTGAGAGCACAATATAAGGCAGAACCTGGGGCACTGGGCAATTCTTTTACTGCTTTGTTAGTATTCCCTATCAATAGTTAGTGCAGAATGTGGATCGATAAAAGCTAGAAAGGTTCGGAGATTAATGCAATTGTAGTCTCAGAGTAGCGAGCCACTATTCCACTGAAATCACCAGGAGGGAGCAGTGAGAGGTTTGTGCACGGCTGGAACATCACAGTGAGAAAATGCAATCTCTGATGAACCAGGAGAGCTGACCTCCCATCTAGATGTTCTAAAAAGCCTAATGCGCTCCAGTCGTTTCTTTATGGCAAACAATTTACTGCTTTCACCGTTGATACCTCCCATCAAATTATTGTCGTTTATGTCTGGGTGAAAATGTTACAAATGTGTTTGGGAAACTGGAACACTTCCACAGGAACACACCCCCACCCCCACCCACAACACAACACGTGCTTGCATTTCAGCTCAAATCCTAGGCCAGGATTTGACCAGCGAGAGTAATGATTCACAAGAGACATTGCAGATTCATTTACACAGCTCATTGTTAATGTCCGCGGGTTTGTTCTCCCATTACCTTTCCTAAAGCCTGACTCTGCCGGGCTGCCTCAGCAATCCTGGGCCTCCTGCAGTGCCACAACGATGCCACCCGAAGGTTGCAGGAACAGCAACTCATATTCCGCTTGGGAACCCTGCAGCCCCATGGTATCAATGTGGATTTCACAAGTTTCAAAATCTCCCCTCCCCCTACCGCATCCCAAAACCAGTCCAGCTCGTCCCTGCCTCCCTAACCTGTTCTTCCTCCCACCTATCCCCTCCTCCCACCTCAAGCCGCACCCCCATCTCCTACCGACCAACCTCATTCCGCCCCCTTGACCTGTCTGTCCTCCCTGGACTGACCTATCCCCTCCCTAACTCCCCACCTACACTCACCTTTACTGGCTCCATCCCCGCCTCTTTGACCTGTCCGTTTCCTCTCCACCTATCCTCTCCTCTATCCATCTTCTACCCGCCTCCCCCTCTCTCCCTATTTATTTCAGAACCCCCTTCCCCTCCCCCTTTTCTGATGAAAGGTCTAGGCTTGAAACGTCAGCCTTTCTGCTCCTATGATGCTGCTTGGCCTGCTGTGTTCATCCAGCCCTGCACCTTGTTGCCTCAGCAATGCAATGCTTTGTGCAGAATGTACTCACTGTATTCCTAACAGGCCAGAGGACCGCTCCCTCTCATTCGGGACAGAGATGACTGGTGGTGGGGCGGGGGTGGGGTTTAGCACACCTCAGGGCGAGGGGAGAGAGGTTGAGAAGGACAGTCCTTCATGGTAACCTCAGCCAGTGTGGGAATTGAGCCCATGCTGTTGCTATTTGTGTTGTAAACTAGCCATCCAGCCAGCTGAGTGTGGTTGGTGCAATGGACAGGTCCAGGGATAAGGCAGAACAATCAGGGTCCGATACCCAGCTCCCCCGGACTCTAAGGCTGGGACCCATCGTCATAGGATTACAGAGCTGTACAGCATGGAAACAGACCCTTCGGTCCAAATCGTCCACGCTGACCAGATATCCTAAATTAATCTCGACTCATTTGCCAGCATTTGGCCCATATCCCTCTAAACCCTTCCTATTCATGTACCCATCCAGGTGCCTTTTAAATATTGTAATTGTACCAGCCTCCACCACTTCCTCTGGCGGCTCATTCTATACACACACCACCCTCTGTGTGAAAAAGTTGCCCTTCACGTCCCTTTCAAATTCCTCCCCTCTCTCACCTTAAACCTACGCCGTTTAGTTTTGGACTCCCCTACCCTGGGAGAAAGACCTTGGCTATTCACCCTACCCATGCCCCTCATGATCTTACCAACCTCTATAAGGTCAGCCCTCAGCCTCCAGGGAAAATAGCCCCAGCCTATTCAACCTCTCCCTATAGCTCAAACCCTCCAACCCTGGCACCATCCCATTGTGCTCGGGTCAGCAGTGGGGCTGCTGTGCACAGCCTGGGGGAGGCCTGATATTTTCAGGATGGAGGTCAGGGCTTATGATCTGGGGGTTGGGGGTGTTCCTTGAGGCTCCAGACCCTGAGCAGCACCTCCTATGGAAGCCATAGCTTCTGGTATCAATACAATCCAAACTCATCACTGAATAGGAATTCTTGTCATCTCAAATCTGAGCAATTTTTAACGATCTGACGATCACCAGCCATGTTTTCCCTCTTCTGAAGATTAATTCTTACAAACGTCTGAAATGATTCCTTCAGATTTTAAATGTTGGAGAATTCGAAATTTTTTCAATTCTAATTTTTTTTTCACTTTAGCTTTCCGTCTCCTCTCTCTCTCTCTCTCTCTTTTCCAGCCAGTGGCATTCTCAAATCTAAGTCACAAGGTTCTGGGTTCAAGACACAATACAGAGTTTGAGCAATTCTTAAGGCTGATGCCCCAGTGCAGTACTGGGGGAATGCTGTACTTTCGAAGGTGCACTTTTTCAGATGAGACCAAGATCCTATCTGTTCAAGTGAATGTAAAATACCCCAAAGCTCGATTTTGCAAAAGAGCAGGGGAATTCTTCCTGATGCCCTAGCTTACATGTCTCTCAAACAGCTTATTGACCATGACTGCATTGCGGATTCGGGGTGTTTGTCTTATACAAATTGGCTCTCATGGTCCTAACATCATTGGCGTGATTACACTTTAAATGAATTTCCATTGCCTGGAGGGAGTTTTGAGATACCCCGCAGCTGTGAGAATCATAGAATCCCTATCACGAAGACACGGGCCATTCAGCCCAAGTCCACCCTGACTTGGGACAACACAGTGGCTCAGTGGTTAGCACTGCTGCCTCACAGCGCCAGGGACCCAGGTTCGATTCTACCCTCAGGCAACTGTCTGTGTGGAGTTTGCACATTCTCCCTGTGTCTGTGTGGGTTTCCTCCCACAGTCCAAAGTTGTGCAGGCTAGGTGGATTGGTCATATTAAATTGCCCTATAGTGTTCAGTGATTTGCACATTAGGTGGGTTATGGGGGATGGGTCTGGGTGGGATGCTCTGAGAGTTGGTGTGGACTTGAAGGGCCTGTTTCCACACTGTAGGGATTCTATGACCCTCTGAACAGCATCCCATCCCATTCCTATAACCCTATCATGAATGATCCACCTAGCCTGCACACTATGGGGTAACTTATCATGGCCAGTCCACCTTAACCTGCACATCTTTGGACTGTGGGAGGAAACCTGCACAGACACAGGGAGAATTTGCAAACTCCACACAAGACAGTCACTGGAAAGGCTGGAATCGAACTTGGGTCCCTGGCGCTTGAGGCAGCAGTGTTAACCACTGTGCCAGCCAAGTGCTAGATGTGAATCTTTCCTTCTTAAAAACCACCTTTCTTTTCCTCCTTTTGTTTTTCTTTCAGTATCTGATTGGAGATTGAGTTCACTGCTTCTCATTTACATTCCCTGCTCTGTCGCTGCCCTGGACATTTCACAGTCCTTCAATCTGATTGGTTTTGGGGATGTTTCATTGCTTGTTCAGTTCACTCTGGCTTCCTGCTTCCTACATGTCCATGTTACCAGCTCACAGGAGCAGGAATTTGTCAGAGGGTGGTATAAAGGGGAGCCAGCAGTTGGAGCAGGGGCGGCTGTTCACTGTAGCTTTAACAATTGAGATTTTTTCTAACCTCTGCTGCTGCAAAACCTGCTGACAATTTAGATATGAAATGAGATTTTTTTTCAATAACAGACTGCATTATAAAATAGAACCAAGTCATATAATCTGTCTAGCTGAGCTCTGGAAGACATTGAAACTTCGAGGTAATGACTGGGGACCAAAGTTTAATTCTTGATCCTAGAAATTGAAATGACACTTCAACTCCTTCTCACAGTTTGTATGTGTCTTTATCTTCTAATTGTCCCCAAGGGGATTGTGTGTTAATTTGGAAGCCAGTCTTCATTCAGAGCATAGGATTGTAGCTTCTTCCAGCACAGAAGAGCCATTCTGCCAGTGCTGTCGCATTGAAAGAGCCATCCAGATAGTTCCAATGTGTTGTTGAAGACTCTGTTTTAAAACCATGACAGAGTTGCTACAAATCCGAAGAGGAGATAAATAAAACAGAAGAAGAAAAGAATAGTGACACAGGACTAAGATCAGAACCTTTAATTCATACAGTGCCTAAGGGCTAATTCTGGATCATGTTTCTTCAGGCAATCATTAGGAAGCTGAGAACATGAATATCTTTGAAAAGGGAGACATGTTAATGCTGTTTTTCATCTTGTACAAATCAGGGCAAATGCCACATTTCAAACAATCATGACAATTATTCTTTATTGCTTCACGGGATGAGGGCATCGCTGGCTAGTCAACACTAATTGCCCATCCCTAATTGCCCAGAGGGCAGTTAAGCGTCAACCACATTGCTGTGGGTCTGGAGTCAACATGTAGGCCAGACCAGGTAAGGATGGCAGTTTCTTTTCCTAAATGACACTGGTGAAACAGAGGGGTTTTTCTGACAATCATCAATGGAGTCGTGGTCATTTTTAGACTCTTAGTTCCAGTTTTTTAAAAAATTGAATTCAAATTCCACCATCTGTCGTGCTGGAATTTGAACCTGGGTCCCCAGAATATTATCTGCGTTGCTGTGGAAATTGTTGTGATTGGTTGAAATTGGGGCATTCTTGCACTGATCCTGAAGGAGAGCTTCAGTAACATGCCTCTGATTTCAGCAAAATTCATCTTCCTTAATGGTCTTCCTGTGTGACTGGGCTATTCTTCCATCATTAGATCTTCTCTATCGGCTAATTAGCCAAAGCATTGCTTGCAGTTTCTGAACATATTGACCGAAGATTGGCATTAATGTTTGATGCGACACTAGCTCCTGGCATCACACGACACAGCTCAATGATAGGGAGTTATCTGAACGAAGATGGAGAGCTGGCTTTTTTGTTGCTCATTTGGAACACTGCGGGGCTCCGATGTAAACAAAACTGGCGAGTTTAGTTCCAGAACCAGATTGTGGCTGTGAATGGGTCTGCAGCCTAATACTGTCAGTCATTCTTTCCATGAAAGGGCAGATTAAAAAGAAAAGCAAAGTGATTGTAAAGTCAAGGATATTAGTTCTGGTTCTGGGACCGCTCTGCTCGCTTTACTGAACCGCTAACCTCTAAGCTCCCTCTCATCTATCATTCCCCTCACTGTGCACAGTACAGAAAGCTCAAGACTGTTTTGTTTAACACCCCTTCTCTCACTAAGAAACACCGAGGAACCTCATGTGCACACTGCCTGTCACTCACCAACACTTGTTCCCTAAATAATTAATGACACACTCTGTAGTGTTTCCAATTCCAGACCAACAAAGGGATTGAGAAAGAATTGGAGTCAATCTTTTGACTCCTAACTACAGCAGAGTATTGTCAAGCAACCTCGTTTATCAATGATGCTGCAACGTACAGTGGAGAGTGATGCTTGTTCATTACCTGCTCTGCTTCAAATTTAACATGTCCCACAGTCGAGGCTCAAAGGGTAAAGTAATGGCTGAGTTTCCTCTCTTTGAGATGAACACTGGGGGTTCTTGTGGAGAAACCATTTCCAACAAATATAGAATGCCAGCATTCAAATCCTGACATAAACATGATAAACAACAGCTCAGATTTCAACTCTGAAGCTCCTGTGTGTGACAATGAGCTCAACAATTTTAGGTCATAACCTCCACCTCCATTTTGTTCCTTTTCTCTCGTTGGTTCGATCTCAGTCCAATTTCTTCCTTTGTTTCCTGACTTTGCATTTGGAATGGTTGCCATATAACCAATCACACTGCATCTGGACATTCCAACCAATCACGCTGCATCTGGACATTCCAACCAATCACACCTCATCTGGACTGATCCAACCAATCACACCTCATCTGGACTGATCCAACCA
>NC_063352.1:5408464-5409436 GCF_021869965.1 Rhincodon typus | reverse complement strand
AATTCCAACCAATCACACCTCGTCTGGACTGATCCAACCAATCACACAGCATCTGGACATTCCAGCTAAGCAGGCCTCTGCTGGACATTCCAACCAATCACACCTGAGATAACAAGGTGTAGAGCTGGATGAACACAGCAGGCCAAGCAGCATCAGAGGAGCAGGAAGGCTGACGTTTCAGGCCTAGACCCTTCATCAGAAATGGGGGAGGGGAAGGGGGTTCTGAAATAAATAGGGAGAGGGGGGAGGCGGATAGAAGATGGATAAAGGAGAGGATAGGTGGAGAGGAAACAAACAGGTCGAAGAGGCGGGTTGGAGCCAGTAAAGGTGAGCTGAGGTGGGGAGGTAGGGAGGGGATAGGTCAGTCCAGGGAGGACGGACAGGTCAAGGGGGCGGGATGAGGTTAGTAGATCGGAGATGGGGGTGGGGCTTGAGGTGGGAGGAGGGGATAGGTGGGAGGAAGGACAGGTTAGGGAGGCAGGGACGAGCTGGGCTGGTTTTGGGATGTGGTAGGGGGAGGGGAGATTTTGAAACTTGTGAAATCCACATTGATACCATTGGGCTGCAGGGTTCCCAAGCGGAATATGAGTTGCTGTTCCTGCAACCTTCGGGTGGCATCGTTGTGGCACTGCAGGAGGCCCAGGATGGACATGTCATCTGAGGAATGGAAGGGGGAGTTGAAATGGTTCGCGACTGGGAGCTGCAGTTGTTTAGTGCGAACCGAGCCTAGGTGTTCCGCAAAGCGGTCCCCAAGCCTCCGTTTGGTTTCCCCGATGTGGAGGATGCCACACCGGGAACAGTGGATGCAGTATACCACATTAGCAGATGTGCAGGTGAACATTTGCTTGATGTGGAAGGTCTTCCTGGGGCCTGGGATGGGGGTGAGGTGTAGCACTTCCTGCGGTTGCAGGGAAAAGTGCCGGGTGTGGAGGGGCTGGAGGGGAGTGTGGAGCGGACAAGGGAGTCACGGAG
>NC_063352.1:5379263-5408064 GCF_021869965.1 Rhincodon typus | reverse complement strand
TGTGTTTTTTCCTTCACAGATGCTGCCAGACCTGCTGAGCTTTTCCAGTAACTTCTGTTTTTGTCCCTGACTTACAGCATCCACAGTTCTTTCGGTTTTTATTTCCCAAGGTGGGGGTCTTGGACGCCAAGGGGGATGGTCAAGCTGAAAATTTGGGATGGGAACCTCCAAGCCTTTGGTCTCCTCCTGCACCCCCTACATTGCTCAACGAGGGGTCACAATGGGTTGCGAAAAGCTGGTTGAATAGATAAGGGTCTGGTAATACCATTCCTGCTCCCCAAAGGCATTTTAACCGATCCCCGCTGAGGCTGGTGCCTTGTGCACGCCTCACCTAAAATTACAAGCTGCAAACTACAGAGGCTTTGGAGACGCCAGAAGGAATTGAACACAGGACTGGCGTGAACTGTGAGCAAGGAAAGAGATGCCATTTAAAATGGAATGTTTGGGCTTTTTGGTGATTGCAATGGGGCAATAGAGAAAGGGGGCTTGGTGTTTGAGTGTCCAATATAGGATTGTAAGTCGACATAGTACCAAATAAAAGATTATGAGTTATTTCTATTTCAAAAGGTATTCAAATAATGGGACAACACTATCCCCACCCTGACCTTAACTTGATGACTTCGTCAAACAAGACTATTACAGGCAGAACATGTCACCAGGAAGGAGACCGGGCTATCAAAGAATAAGCAACGATGATGACAGTCTGGAACAAATCAGAGAAGTTGCCCTCATCAGGACAGAGAGGCGGTGGCATCTTAGTAACGTCACCGGAGTAATCACATCACTGGAGTAATAACCAAGAGACCCAAGCTAATGTTCTGAGCAAATCAGTTTGAGTTCTGCCGTGGTAGATGGTGAAATTTAATTTCAATATAAAAATAAATATGTGGAATATAAAAAAAAACCTCTCGTTTAATGATAACACAGTGTGGAAATGGAGGAACACAGCAGGCCAGGCAGCATCAGAGGAGCAGGAAAGATAATGTTTCGGGTCAGGACCCTTCTTCAGATATCTGAATTCTGATTTCTGATTTCTCCAGCTCCACACTGACCCCAGCATCTGCAATTCTTACTATCTCTAGTTTAATGATGACCATTTAACAACTGATGCTTGTTATTAAAAACCCATCTGGTTCACTAATGTCCTTTTGGGAAGGAATTCTCTGTCTGTACCCAGTGCGACTCCAGTGTGTATCCATGTGACTCCAGACCCACAGCAATGCGGTTGCCCTCCGGGCAATTAGGGATGGGCAATAAATGCTGCCTAGCCAGCGAAACCCTCATCCCATTGACAAATCTAAATAAAGAATTATCACCTATATCATTGCAAAAGATATGCTTTTCTTGGTAATTACAAACAGTTTTAATCTGCAAGTTAAGGGATTTGAACCTTGTATCATCTGATATTGATGTGTGAGTGATATCCATTTCCCTGTGCTATAATCTTCAGGCAGATAATGCCTTATGTCTTGGCGACTGCTTCTCCACAGTATTATACACAAGATTTGGTGTTTGTGTAAAATGATAGCTATCCTTTTCACCACTTTGCTGTGAATCCCTCGCTATCTCAAAGCTCCTGCCTGACAAATGTCCTGATTGCTCCTTGAACGGACAGATCTATTCATCCAGCGAGGGCTTTGAAATAAATCTTACTGTTTGGAGTCAGTTTCTGAACAAACAGTGGAATTTCCTTCAGTGTGACAGAGTCATGATCTGAGCAGATTGTCCAGTGATCCATGTCTCAAAGGTGATCTTGTGCTCAGTCAGGCATGAATGTTCATCAACTTCATTTTTGGTCCTTTTATCATTTCTTAAATCCCCTTTTGCCACTGCTATGGGAGAAAATAACTTATTTCCTACAAAGGGAATGAGATTGGAATTAATCCGAAATGCAGTCATAAATTTAATCTTAGCCCAAGAACTGCCTCCCATTCATGTCTCATGCACAACCATGGATGTCTCTCCCCCTCTCCCCCAGTGTCTGCATCCTGTTACAGTTTAGCTATCAGTTAAAGCTGACCTACTTTCTGCTATTCACGCCTACTCTAGATCAATGCTTTGTCACTTCTCTAGATCCAGTACAACTCCCTTTGCCTTTTCTTTCATGATGCCTTTGATTCCTAATTTCACTCATCTTTCCCTGACCTTCCTGTGCAAATACAAACCCCATCACCATTCCACCTCCTTTCTCTTCTTCAGAAGAGATTCTACCCTCTGCCAACTGTCTGTGGGGAGTTTGCACATTCTTCCCTGTGTCTGCGTGGGTTTCCTCCGGGTGCTCCAGTTTCCTCCCACAGTCCAAAGATGTGCAGGTTAGGTGGATTGGCCATGCAAAACTGCCCATAGTGTTCAGGGATGTGCAGGCTAGTTGGGTTAGACATGGGGAATGCAGGTTTACTGGGAGAGGTTCAGGGATGGGTGTGGTTGGGATGCTCTTCGGATGGTCGTTGTGGATTCGATGGGCCGAATGGCCTGCTTCCACACCTTAGGGATTCTATCATTCTAAGGGTCATATTGGATTTGCAGTGTTGACTCTGCTTCCCTCTCCACACCTGCTGAGTTTCTCCAGCACTTCCTGTTTTTGTTTCAGATTTCCAATGTCTGTAGTGGTTTGCTTTTTCCATGATGTGAACCTATCCTGCTATCCACCTCTGAGCAGCTTTGCTAAGCCTGTGATTTCAATGCGGTGCTGCTCCATTGGACTGAGCAAGGCTAAAGTAGCTCATGGAGGCAGTTTATGGAGGATTGTGGGTACTAAGTTCTGAGGGTCAAGCTGGTCACTGCCTATCTGGAGGCAGCTGCCCCTCAGATACTATGCGTGGGGTAGGAGTGAGGGTTTGTGAGGATGGTGGGGCACATCCTACTGGCTAAGACACACGGGTGGGGGGAGCAGGGCTAGGGGCCAGTGGGGAGCAAAGGAACAGACATGCTGTTGTCAATTCCAATCTCATTGATAGTGGGTCTCGATGTCTGAACCCACTTCTTGGATAGTTCCTCTTCTGCCTCCTGCTGATGGAGTTCGCCAGTTTATAGGGGACGCCTGCCTTTTCAAGGTGGACTGTGGGGAATACACTGCCGCTGCATCTACAACTTGCCATGTGAGGGCTCAGCCTTATTATGTCCTTCTGTTATTTACAAATCTACCAAGCAGGCAACAAGGATTGGCGAAAATAAAAAGCTGGGTTCCATTGTGTAAGGGATTAGGACCCTGGAGCAATCTTGCGATGATGTCACAGAGCTGTACACCCCATTGGGCATAAATTTTGCAGGATGGGTGGAGTCAGTGTACATGTGAGATAGTTAGAGAGAAGCAGAAGTTAGTTTTAATCACATATCAATAAGATTACAGCTTGATATATCTCGGACTGCTACATTTAACAGTGTTTGGTCGTGTGTGCAATTATCAGAGTGTAAAGAAGCTTAAGTCTGGTTATAGTTCTTGACCTCACCCTTTCCTCAATCAGTCTGTCACAAACCCAATCTCATAGTGTGGGCATCTAACCACACAATAAAATGGATTCTTTCTTTGAAGATAAGACCAAATATAGACAATTGTAACTGGCAGGCTCTGTAGACATGTCTGACCCTTAGGACTGCTGCTGGTCTCTGTCTACAGGGCACAGGGGATTATACAACACATCCTGTCTCCTACAAACAAGGAGCAAGAGTAGGCCACTCAGCCCTTTGAGCCTGCTAGCCCATTCTGTAAGATTGTGATCTGCTTTTAACCTCAACTGTACGTTCCTGCCTATCCCCTCACACCTGCCCCCACCCCACCCACCTCCTCAAATTGGGCAAAGTGGAGATGAATTTCTCCCAGAATAGCTAATGGTGGTGCTGCAGGGTAGGTGACAAATTTACAGTGCCAGAGATGATTAACCTGAGGGAAAGAAAGCAGTCAAACTAGCGCACGACATGGGCTGGTCAGACCTGCCTTTTGTTCACCAACACACTCACTATATTCCTTTTCTGATGAAGGGTCTAGGCCCGAAACGTCAGCCTCTCTGCTCCGATGATGCTGCTTGGCCTGCTGTGTTCATCCAGCCCTGCACCTTGTTGTCTCGGATTCTCCAGCATCTGCAGTTCCTACTATCTCATATTCATTCCCAATTTTGTTTGCCCTCTGGCTACAGGTCCCTGCAGCAAGAAGTGGAAAGGTCCCAGTTGCTCCGCTGTGTATTGGCCATGGGCAGAACCATTACCCCAATTCTACTTCCAAAAAGGGGTGCAACTTGCCAGCAATGGGGGAAGGTCTATTGTCCAAAAATATCTAGCATTTTGAGACTTCACAGCAAACTGGGTGTGTGGATTCCTGATCTGCAACATTGCAATATAAACTTTACAACTTGTTTCCAGTCCTTTGCAGAAGTCATTCTGTTGGAGGTAGTTCTGTGACACAGAAGATGGGAGACCACAGCTCTGCAAGAAAATCTAACCCAGCACAATCAGTATTCTATGCTGACAGGCAGATTGTGGAGATTGTTGCCACAACAGATCTCACCGAGAGCCAACTCTGCCCCATCCCTATCATTGAACAGAAAAGTATGTTTCTTCAAAAAATTCTGGTATCTGAGCATGTTCACAGGAAGCAGGACTTCCCCAAGTCAAGAAAATAAAACCATGTGGTTGAAATAACTGCACAGAGGCTGGTATCCCATCACCAAGTCACCCTCTACTTACACATGCCCATTATATGGACTTTGACCAGCCAGCTCCGAGAGTGAGGAGACTCTGAAACACCTGTATATATCTGTCAGCCAGGGCTCCTTGATTGGCCCAGGTTAACAGCCCCAATTAGGGAACTCATAGTCAATGAGATCCACCTGGTCAACCTTTTTATTCCATAGAATCCCTACTGTGTGGGAACAGGCCCTTCGGCCCAACAAGTCCACACCAACCCTCAGTGCATCCCACCCCTGACCCACTCCCCAAACCCACCTAATCTACACATCCCTGAATACTATGGACAATTTCCCATGGCCAGTCCACCTACCCTGCACATCCTTGGACTATGGGAGGAAATTGGAGCACCCAGAGGAAACCCACACAGACACAGGGAGAATGTGCAAACTCACACAGACAGTTGCCTGAGGGTGGAATCGAACCTGGGTCCCTGGCGCTGTGAAGCATCAGTGCTAACCACTGAGCCACCGTGCTGGTCAACTTTATTCCAATCACTACAGTTATGTTATCCTCAAGCCTTCAAGAAGAACCAGAAAGTGCTCAAGCTTTGTTGTTATCTCTAAGGAGTGAATTGCATGAAGCAGACACACAAAAAAAAAGGAGAGGAAGGAGTTGAAAGCACAAATTATAAAACCTTAATTAAAATGGAAGGTCCTGTACTAAGTCTGGATTTCCATTACTCTACCAAACAGAAAGGGTCACTGAACCCGAAATACTAACTCTGCTTTCTCTCCACAGATGCTACCAGATCGGCTGAGATTTTTTTCTCTTTATTCTTTGAATTTTTGTCTGAGTTGAACGTTTGCCCTGATGTGATTTTAACTGTTTGTTACTCTGGTGGTTTCGTTTATCCATGTTTTTCTGCCATATTTAGTCAGCTCTGTAGCCAATGCAGATTTGGGCTAGGGCATGGATTTCTCAAAATGTAATCCTCCTGTGGTTTAAGAGGCAGTGAGAGAGCAATCCACAGAGGTCAACTTCAAGACGCTCAGCACATTATGCTCAGGTGCGTTAACATGAACATGTTTTTATTGAATATGTATCTCTGAGGTTTGAAGAGAGAAGACATCGCTAGAATATTACGTTGTAGTTTTCAGGGCAATGTTGTCTCATCTTATATGATCGGCACAGTCAGTAAATTTGCTGCATGATATTAATGGGTGAAGCACTGTCATGTTTAAGTTAATTCTGCATTGTAATCCGTTTGAACCTGTGCTCCAAGCCTCCGAACCACATGGCAGTAATACCCGAGAGATCCGTTAGAAACTCCAAACAAAATCTCTACCAAATGCTTCAAAGGGCTCAGTTCTTACTGTGCTCAAACACATCAAAAATTTCCAAATCACTATGACAACACTCTGGCTTTCAAAAAGATATGCTCAGTGCAGGCTTGAGAGCAAATATAAGCAAAACCGGTCAGTGACCACCATTTAAAATGAACACCTTTTATACCTCTTCAATTCTCCCTGGGATTATCAGAGGCTGTTTTCTATTTTAAGGCGAGAATTACAACACATTCATTTGAGACGAGTTAGTGCATTTAAGATATTGGAGATGAAAGCAATCAATACCTCAACAGTACTGAAAAATAATCCTACTAATAGTGATTTACTGAGCTGCACTGCCCAATCAGAAGTCACAGCAGTAAAACATAAACAACATACATATTATTGTGAGGAGCAGTGAATCTACTGCTGTTTTTAAAACCCTCAGCTGGCAAAAAGGGTTTTTAATTCTGCGCAGCAACGGCTCTTATTTCAAGGGGTTTGGAATATAAGAGTAGGAAAGTCATACTGCAAACTGTACAAGGTGCTGGTGAGACCACATCTGGAGGACTGTGAGCAACTTTGATCCCTTATTTAAGGAAAGATATCATTTCATTGGAGGCAGGTTGGAGAAGGATGATCCCTGGTAGAAAGGGACTGTCTTCTGAGCAAAGGCTAAACAGTTTGGGATTCTACTCACTAGGGGTTAGAAGAATGAGAGGTGATCAGATTGGATTCTTAAGGGGCTTAACAGGGTAAATGCTGAGAGGATATTTCCCCTCATGAAAGAGTCTAGGACCAGAGGGACATAGTCTCAGATTAAAGGGGCACCAGTTTAAGACTGTGATAAGGGGGAATATCTTCTCTCAGAGGGTTGAGAGTCTTTAGAACTCCTTACCACAGAAGGCTGTGGGGGTAGAGTCCTTTTGTATATTTAAGGCTGAGGTAGAAAGATTCTTGATCAGTCAGGAAATCAAGGGTTTTGGGGAAATGGCAGGAAAGTGGACGTGAGGTATGATCCTGTTGAAAAGCAGATCAGGCTTGTGGGCTGAATGGTTTACTCCTGCTCCTATTTCTTATGGTCTTACAGCTATACCACACTTCAATTAAAGTATAATGCTAGTCAAATTTAAGGAGACAATTGTACAGTTTTCCGAGAAGAGGAATCCTATTAATTACTAACTCTGAAAAATATCATCAAACATGTGCAAACACACACACACACGCACGCATACACACAAACACACACACACTCACATACACACACACACTGGCTCACACACACACTCACACACACTCACTCACACACATACTCACATACACACACACGCACACGCACACACACACACACTCTCACATACACACATGCACCCACACACACACACAAACTCACTCACACACACGCACGCATGCACACACACACACACATAAACTCACACGCACACATACGTACACACACTCGTGCACACACACAGACACACACACACACAGACAGAGACACACGCATATGGACACACACTCACACACAGACACACACACACACAGAGACAGAGACACACGCATATGGACACACACTCACACACACAGACACACACACACACAGAGACAGAGACACACGCATATGGACAGACACACACACAGACAGACACACCCACACACAGAGACAGAGACACACGCATATGGACACACACTCACACACACAGACACACACACACACACAGAGACAGAGACACACGCATATGGACACACACACACACACAGACACACAGACACACAGACACACAGACACACACACACACAGAGACAGAGACACACGCATATGGACACACACTCACACACAGACACAGACAGAGACACACGCATATGGACACACACTCACACACACACACACACACAGAGACAGAGACACACGCATATGGACACACACTCACACACACACAGAGACAGAGACATATGCATATGGACACACACTCACACACACAGACACAGACAGAGACACACGCATATGGACACACACTCACACACACAGACACAAACAGAGACACACGCTTATGGACACACACACACACACAGACACACACACACATGCAGATACACACACATGTACACACACACACATACAAACGCAGGCATGAAGTTTAATAAGAGGAGTGTAATTAGCACAACAGTCTTACACCTCACCATGGTAAAGCTTGGAAATCAAGTTGCACTATTCCCAAAGTTGTCACAAACATTAGAAATTTTACAACATACACTAATTCCTCAAATCACTTAACTGTCAGACCCAGGTTGACCAAAAGCACAAATCACTAAACAAGAGTGACTAACGATTAGTAAATAGACCCGAAAGTAAATAGGTCCTAGCTACAGGGAAACAGGTATGAACTGTTTGCATAAATCTCTGTAGGTTAAAATGCTAACCTGCTGAAGGAAGAATAAACTTGTTTTCTTATGTTTAAAATGGGTTTTGCTTCAGAGAACAGAGAGAGCTCCTGATCCTCTGGCAATCTGATAGCTTCTCCCTATTCTGTTCACAGGCTCAAGTAGTTCAAATACCTGAGAACCAATCAGAATGCTGTTGACAGGCCTTTGTCATTGATAACTGGTCACTAGACCAATCAGTTCCTTGTTGCCGCGACGGGTCTCCATTTGTACACAGCCCCTAACTCCAGCTTGTCTGTGTCCTTTCCTATCACCTGCTTGAACCAGCAGCTGTGTAAACAGTGCTTACAGTGAGGGCAAAGTTACTGGATTTCAGTAATTCTGAAGCAATTCTTGGCTTTTAAAACAGTTCTTTTTTCATTTTAGTCCACAAATACAGAAAAATGGAATCTGACTTTAAAATACAAAGACAAAGAACACGAAGATTAAAAATTTCTTAGAGTCCTTGAGGCACTATAGTTGAGCCTGAGACCATGTTTCCTTCGTTACTGACTTGCAATCTCAGCAGTGGGCAGAATTATACAGTCCTTCAGCTCTTGGTTAATGGACTTTTCTCTGCTTTATCACTGATGCTGTTTTTTTGTGTTGATGAGAAGGAAACAGGGAAAAAAAGATTATTCTAGCTGTTCCTTTCCATTTACTTTCTTCCTGTCTGCAGCTCTGCCAGGCAGCTACTAAAAATAGCTCTCTTGTGTATTCCTGAGTCTGGCTTCATTGCCTTTCCAAGCAGGACTGTTGCAGGCAACATTTTAATGTCCAACATTTGCACCTTCTGTACAAATGTAAGCTTAAACAGGAAGATGCAAATTTCTCTCTGACTGACTGTTGACTGGTTTCAGTGTTGTTTAGATGAAATGATCATTTAAGTTCTGACAATTTTTGTTCCTACCATGTGGATTTCTTGAATTTGCCTCAGTCTGTGGTCAGGTGACCTCTGCCATCATTTTTGGTCCTTGATTCGTCCTTTTTAAGGAACATTTTAATCCTGGTGTTAAAATGAAATGATGGAAGTTGGGAGACAATATGCTAAATAAAAACCGAAAGAACTGCGAATGCTGTAAATCAGGAACAAAAACAGAAGTTGCTGGAAAAGCTCAGCAGGTCTGGCAGCATCTGTGAAGAAAAAATAGAGTTAACGTTTCGGGTCCAGTGACCCTTCTTCAGAACAGTTCTGAGGAAGGGTCACCGGACCCGAAACGTTAACTCTGATTATTTCCTTCGCAGATACTGCCAGACCTGCTGAGCTTTTCCAGCAACTTCTGTTTTTGTTCTGTATGGTCAATGTTGTACTAACACTGTGACAATATATATGTGATTAAAAGTCTTTAATAGCAGCAATATGTCCTATCCAAAGATCTAACATCCTGTCATGGTTTACTCTGGCCCTATATCAATGCGATGATTGTAAATTCTAATGACACCAGTTTTACAACGTCCAAAGTCACAGTCAGTCACAGGCTGTACCCACCAGATGGCCCTGTTGAGTAAATTTCTGATGTACCTTGTCTACTCCCAGTCTGTAGGGAAACACAACATGTCTCTATGAAGTAATTATGAGAAACACTACCGTCAGTTTACCACTCAGAAAAGTCACTCTGCCAATGAGAAAGTCTCAGAAGAGACAACTTTAGAAGGATTCAGGGAGTGACAGTGACGGAAATCATTGAAGGAATTACATGAAATATTTCAAAATTGCAATTCACACCCGAAAGATTGTACAATCTCAGCGAGTTGCACGGTTGCTATCTGTCCCTCTTGAAATTCCTTCATGCTAGATTTCTCTGATGGAGACATCCAAATGTTAAAACATCCGTAAAGGTAACATTGCCATTGTCTTCCCAGACCGTAGGGCTGCTGTCTCATTAGAAAGAGAGAGAGAGAGAGAGAGAGACAACTGGTGGGGGTTTAACCTGAGGCTCACCATGCTTCAGGGCAAGGGGAGAGGTTGAGAAGGAGACTGCTTCAGGGTAACCTCAGCCAGTGATGGGAAGCGAAGGCACACTGTCAGCATCACTCTGTATCACAAACCAGCCGTCCCTGAGTATCTGTACATGTGCACTGCCAGGGGACTGGGCAGCGTGTCTAACCAATCTGAAACTCGCTGCTGTTTATCAGTTTGCTGTTTGCAGGTTTGGTGTGGAATGAACTTCCAGAGGAAGTGATGAATGCCGGTACAGTTGCAATGTTTAAAAGACATTTGAATAAGTACATGAATAGGAAAAGTTTGGATGGATGTAGGCCAGGAGCAGGCAGGTGGGACTCGTTTAGTTTGGGATTACGGTCAGCATGGACTGGTTGGACCGAAAGGTCTGTTTCAGTGCTGTATGACTCTAGGATCATGGCTGATCCTTTATCTCAATGTCATATTCCTGCTTTCTCCCCTAGAACCATGATGCCTTTAAAAATCTGAAAAAAAAGTCCATTGATTTCTCTCTCTATCTCTCTTATGGTTAGGTCATTTGTTTAACCAGGGTTGGTTCAGTGGTGAATATTGCTGTTCACACACCGAAAGCCAGGCTACAGTTGATGATGAGTTCCCAATGCAGGGCCCTGAGCTCTCGCTGATATGTTTTAATTGTCAAAGGAACTGGCTGGGGATGGCGGGGATTGGGGCTGGGCGGAAGGAGGAATTTGTTTACAGAAGCAGTACATTCTGATCTGGAACACACTACCTGAAACAATAGAGCCAGCAGGTTCAGTAATAATGCTCAATCGGGAATTGAATATACATTTGCAAAGGAAAGCATCGGTCAGGACTGGGAGAGAAGAACAAGGGAAGGGTTGAATTGAATAGATCTTTCAACAAGCCAGTACAGTCATAGTGGGCTGAATGGCCACATTCTGTGCTGTTCTATGATATTCAGTTGTTAGTAACACAGCAGTGACTACAGCAAGTGTCTGTCTACAGCTTTGTCTTTGCTGGGCGATATTTTACTTTGCAATGTGTCTTTCTGACTGTGCCCTATTATTTGAAATGTTGAGACCATCTATTTGTGACAAACATGAGAAGCCACTCTTTGTTTTGTTTACTGCCTGTTCTATATTTGGACTAGTTCTTATGACTTATCTGCTAAACATATTTTGTTTCTCGCTGCGCCGAGCCATTTTATTTACTCAATTAAATTCACACATTTTCTCGCACTCCTTAAGTCTGCCCTGGAGAAGGTCGCCACTAACTAAACGAGGAGCTCCAGAAACTACAGGGAGCTTCGTCAGACACAGAGCTGTCCGGGGGAGAGAAAGTCAATGGGGGGAGTAAGTGTGCCCCTTGAGAATGTGGGTTGCCTGTGAGCTGGGCAGCTTTGAATTTTGTGTTGAATTTAGCTTGGCTGGTAAAAGACTGGCACACTGTAAATTGGCATTTGGTGCTCGGTAGCCCCCTGGGGGAAATACCAGGCTCACATCAAACAGCTAGAATGTTGGCAGCATGGCACAGTGCACTTTGATAATGTGGCCTCTTTCCTGAAGGTTGATCAGCAGGCAGGCAGATATGTCAACTAAACAAAACATTTCAGTCCGGCTCTTTTGCACAGGTGCCTCTGATCCAGCTATGATGGGTATAACAACAGCCATCTGTTAACATTAAACTGATACGATGCAATTCTCCAGGTGACATTGGAACTGAGCAAATGTTTAAGCATATTCCAACAGGGTTGAGTTTATGGGGGAGTGCAGGGATGGATAGGTCTTCAGGTATTTTACTTCGATGTTCTATCACGGAGCATAGTTACAGTGTGGCAATGCTCCTGGACCCATAACCTGGATTCCAACCTAACTGCAACACTTAGCAGAATTTCAATTCAATCAGCAAACCTGAGTCAAATACTCGTCTCATTAATTATCGGAGCAGGAGTAAGCCATACGACCCTTTTCGCCATTCAATGAGATTCCTGGCTGATCTGTGACCTAACTCCACATATTTTCAAAAAATTACCAGTCTCAACTTTGAGATTAACCACTGATCTGGCATCCACTGCCATTAGTGGAAGAGAGTTCCAAACCTCCCCCACCCTCTGTGTGTCGAAGTACTTCCTAATGTCTCTCCTGACCGGTCTGGCCCTAATTCTCAGACCATGCACCAAGTTCTAGAATCCCCAACCAATGGAAATAGTTTATCGTATTATCTTTAGCTGCCCCGTCTTTTCCTCTGAATATCTTGAAGCCTTCGATCAGATCACCCCATTACCTTCTAAATTCTAGAGAAAACAGGTTAATTTGTCTAATGTCTCCTTATAACTTAACCCCAGAAGTCCAGCTTTCATTCTTATAGGCCTATGTTATACTGCTTCTAAGGCCAACATATCCTTCCTAAGGTGCGGTGCCCACCATTATGACTGTGAAATGACTGGATTGTTATATAATTCATCTGCACTGTCGAGGGAAAGAAAATTCTATTGTCCTTGGTTCGGTCTGGCCTACACGTGACTCCAGACCTACAGCAAAGTGTTTGACTCTCAGCTGCCTTCTGAAATGGCCTCACAGGGCACTCATTTGCATCAAATGGTTCTGAGGTAAGCACCAGACAGTCTGCAGTGGTTCATGTGAAAGATCAGGTAGGGACAGGCAATAAATAGGAGCTCTCACCTGCCAAGGGTGAATAAAACAAAAAGCACAGACATGGGGACAGTTAGAAACTACTAACAAACCTTAGGATAACAACCATGTACAGTGATAGGTCAGAAAGCACATGGTCTAGGAATGCAGGGGCTAGATAGGGCATGTAGTGCTATGTCTGCTGGTCAGTATGTCAATATACCTTTAAGAGATATATTCACAACATCATCACTGCATCCCTAGCATGTGATCTGTGGGTAGAAAGCTCTCAGACTCCATCTTGTCTTGGTCCACTTGAAGCATAACACTCCACTGGAATCGTGGTTTTCTGTTGTAAATTGTTAGCTTTGTGTTAGCCCAGACACTTATGTGCCTGAGCAATATAAAGTTCGCAAATTGTAGCCGGCTGTAACTTTTCTGAAGAAGGGTCTAGGCCCGAAACGTCAGCTTTCCTGCTCCTCTGATGCTGTGTTCATCCAGCTCTACACCTTGTTATCTCTGTAACAAATGTCTGTTGGATTCTTCAATAACACAATACCCATTTTCTTATTTCACAGAGGGAATGACGTAAGCTTTTCCGGGCCAAGCCACAACCCCAGGGTGTCAGGAGAAGTTAAATGCTGCCGATGTTACCACTTCTGATCTCCTCCTGCTGCAACCTCCTGCCTCTGATTCTGTAACAGCCAGATACTGCAACTGAATCCAGGAACACGCTCAGGCATGGCCTGCTCATTCCCTCTGATCGCAGGATCCTGGAACATTGAGCAGGGCCCATTACTAATGCCTCACCAAAGTGAAAGACTTGAAAGAAAAGCAGTGGGGTTAGGGAATAAACAAAAGACAGAAGTAAAAAAAAGAGAAAAGCAGACAGAAACGAACGAGCTCAGGAGCCCAAACACAGCGCTGCTACTCTGCTCGATTATAAAGTCGGAACTGGGATTGAGAAAGAAAGCAAAAATCACCTTTCCCCAATTAAACAGCGCTGGGAGGATCAGGCCGTGCCTGACAAGTTATAATCAGTGTAACTGAAAGAGGATGTGTCACTGGGGTGGCCGACACTGACGCTGATGGTTATCTGTGACCGTCATTAAGAAATCTCTCTCATGGCAGCCCAACACAGAGCGATGCTTCAATAGATGTGTCAGGGCATATCTTAACTCTCCATTGTGCAAATACACAGGACCAATGGAAAGTAAAGGAAAAGTGTTGCCCTTTTTTTTACAAAATGTCCAAGCTATGAATTCCCATCAGGAGATACAATGGAATTCTATTCCAGGAGTCTCCAATTCACCAATGCCTGACTTACAAGTGCTTGTACTTACAAAGGGGATCTTATCCAGGGGTGTAATTGTAAATATCTGATGTTTCCTGGCTACTTCATACTGACCTGCATTGTGTTCCAACTTGCATAAAAACTGACATGCTAACGCATTCCAGAATAGGATTGTTTATAATCCAAGGACAGCCTGTGTAACTTGCATTTGGGATCCAACAATATGGGGCTCAGTGGTTAGCACCTGCTGCCTCACAGCGCCAGGGACCCAGGTTCGATTCCACCCTCGGGCGACTGTCTGTGTGGAGTTTGCGCGTTGTCCTGTGTCTGTGCAGGTTTGCTCCGGGTTTCCTCCCACAGTCCAAAGATGTGTGGGTTGGTTGGATTGGCCATAGTGTCCAGGGATGTGTGGTCTTGCCATGGAAAATACAGGGTTATGGGGATGGAGTGGGTCTGGGTGGGATGCTCTTCATAGATTTGGCATGGGCTGAATGTCCCGCTTTCACGCTATAGAGGTTCTAGCAATTAAACTATGTTGTAGCTGGACTATATTAACAAGAAAACTCCTATTCCCTCAAGATGCTGTGTGCTATAAGTGAATTTGTGGTATATTAAACCCCTTTGTAACAGATTTCCACTGTATACTAACGGCCAGTGGGCGAATGAGGAAACCAAAACCTGCCTTTAATTGGAGTGGGTTTATCACAGAGTGAAACATTACCGGTGTATGTCTCCCAGCTCCACTCAACTCCTGTCCCATCAGGGTCTCTTCAGGAAACCCATTTAAATTCATCCAAATTAAACCTCATGGAACCAAGTTAATGAGCAACAGCCCCTTAAATGGGGCAGTGTAACCAAAACAAAACCAAATCCTCAAAGCAGACATAAAATTTAAACTCACGTTTGGTCGTGGTGCAGAGATTGTGTCTCTTTGAAAAATAGATTTAACTTGAACCAAATTAAACAAATCAAAAGGTAACAGCCCCTTAAAGGGGCACTCTATCAAAAATCAGAACAAATAATAATTCAGTACGATACAAGTTGAGCATTCTAGAAAAAAGATACTTGTTATCAAAACTTTTCATCTTTCACTCATCAGGACACTTCACAAGAATATCAATTTAATTAGAAAGCCAGCATTTGGTCTTCATAAGACGAGAGTGATGATTGGTGTATGAGTGGAATCTTATTGGTAATGGCATTGCCATGAGGAATAAATCAGTTAATGTCGATTGACAGTTAACTGCCTAGCTTTGTTAAAATTTTAAACCAGGCAGGTTATGTCTGATTCGTCAAGGCATTGCACTGGGCATTGAACCAGTGAATGACTGTGATCTGGTTTATTGAGTTGAAACATGTGCAATGTGCGTACATGATCTTTCTGTTTGCAAAGGACAGAGCCCCATGTATCAGTGTATGTAGGTACCAGTACATATAAGTACACTATGTGAGACTAACTGGCAACGCTAAGGTCCTGAAACTATAAACAGGCTAAAATCTCACTGAGACGGTGCACTCCAGCACCTGCGGTGCCCACTGGTCAGTCTCCCTTTATATGTGCTAAAGGACCAATTCAATCCATGCCCTCCACCTGCATGCACTTGAATTTATCCTCCCTCCCTTCACCAGAGTGTACCTGGTGCAAACAGACACTGCCAGAATTTCCCAGATTTGGATCATTGCAATCAGTTCAATCCTCCCCAGGGAGAATGATGCAGGTTCCCTGCACCAGGGTCAGAATAGAAATCAACACAGGCTCAGGGTCCTAATAGCTACCAGCCACTGGTTGGTATCAGCTTGAATAAAAATCAAACGTCCTTTTTGTCATTCAATCCTCACTGTCATAAGTCACTCTTTGTCCATATCTTCCTTTCCCTTGTCTTTTACTGACTTTCCTCAATGGTTATAGGTGTTGAATTTAGCATCACCTCCCACACCAAGCATCCCACTCTCACAGGACGAGAATGGGTTGGACTAACATACTCAGAATGAGCAACAGGATCGCAAGCTGACCCCATTCTTGGCCAGTACGTTGAACATAAGAACATAAGAACTAGGAGCAGGAGTAGGCCATCTGGCCCCTCGAGCCTGCCCCGCCATTTAATAAGATCATGGCTGATCTTTTTGAGACTCAGCTCCACTTACCCGCCCACTCACCATAACCCTTAATTCATTTACTGCTCAAAAATTTATCTAGCCTTGCCTTAAAAACGTTCAGTGAGGTAGCTTCAACCGCTTCACTGGGCAGGGAATTCTGCAGATTCACAACCCTTTGGGTGAAGAAGTTCCTCCTGACCTCAGTCCTACATCTGGTTCCCTTTATTTTGAGGCGATGCCCTCTAGTCCTAGTTTCACCTGCTAGAGGAAACAACCTCCCTGGCTCCACCTTATCTATTCCCTTCAGAATCTTATATGTTTCATTCTTCTGAATTCCAATGAGTATAACCCCAGTCTACTCAGTCTCCCCTCATAATCCAACCCTCTCAACTCTGGAATCAACCGAGTGAATCTCCTCTGCAGCCCCTCCAGTGCTAGTATATCTCTTCTCAAGTAAGGAGACCAAAACTGCACACAGTACTCCAGGTGTGGCCTCACCAGGACCCTATACAGCTGCAGCATAGCCTCCCTGTTTTTAAACTCCATCCCTCGAGCAATGGCAGACAAAATTCCATTTGCCTTTTTAATCACCTGCTGCACCTGCAATCCCACCTTCAGCGATTCATGCACAGGGATACCCAAGTCCCTCTGCACAGCAGTGTGCTGCAATTTTTTACCATTTAAAACATAGTCCCTTTTCCTGTTATTCCTACCAAAATGGATGACCTCACACTTATCAACATTGTACTCCATCTGCCAGACCTTTCCCCACTCACTTAGACTATCTATATCCCTCTGCAGACTTTCAGTGTCTTCTGCACACTTTGCTCTACCACTCACTTTAGTGTCATCTGCAAATTTTGACACACCACACTTAGTCCCCAAGTCCAAATCATCTATGTAAATTGTAAACAATTGAGGTCCCAACACTGATCCCTGAGGCACACCACTAGCCACTGACCGCCAGCCAGAAAAACACCCATTTACCCCTACTCTTTGCTTTCTGCTGGTCAACCGATCCTCTATCCATGCCAATACATTACCTGTAATACCGTGCAACTTTATCTTATGTAGCAGCCTTTGGTGTGGCACCTTGTCAAATGCCTTCTGGAAATCCAGATACACCACATCCACAGGTTTCCCACTGTCCACCCTGCAAGTAATGTCCTCAAAGAATTCCACCAAATTAGTTAAACATGACCTACCCTTCATGAACCCATGCTGGGTATTCCCAATGGGACAATTTATATCCAGATGTCTTGCTATTTCTTCCTTAATGATAGCTTCAAGCATTTTCCCCACTACCGAAGTTAAGCTAACTGGCCTATAGTTACCTGCTTTTTGTCTACTTCCTTTTTTAAACAGTGGCGTCACATTGGCTGTTTTCCAATCTGTGGGAACCACCCCAGAGTCCGGTGAATTTTGGTAAATAATTACTAGTGCATTTGCTATTTCCCCCATCACCTCTTTTAGTACCCTGGGGTGCATTTCATCAGGGCCAGGAGACTTGTCTACCTTTAGCCCCATTAGCTTGCCCAGCACTGCCTCCTTAGTGATAATAGTTTCTAGGTCCTCACCTGCTATAACCTTCTTGCCATTAGTTTCGGCATGTTACTTGTGTCTTCCACTGTGAAGACCGACACGAAATAACTGTTTAATGTCTTGGCTATTTCCTCATTCCCAGTTATTAAATTGGCTTTCTCATCCTCTAAAGGACCAATGTTTACCTTTGCCACTCTTTTACGATTTACATATTTATAGAAACTTTTGCTGCCTGTTTTTATATTCTGAGCTAGTTTACTCTCATAATCTATCTTACTTTATAACTTTTTTTGTGGCTTTCTCTTGGCCTTTAAAGATTTCCCAGTCTACTAGTTTCCCACTACTCTTTGGTTTTTTGTATGTGTTTTTTTTTCAATCTGATACTTTCCTTTATTTCCTTAGACATCCATGGCTGGCTCTCTCTTTTCCTACAGTTCTTCCTTATCACTGGAATATACTTCTGCTGAGCACTGTGAAAAATTGTTTTGAAAGTCCTCCACTGTTCCTCAATTGACCCACCATAAAGTTTTTGCTCCCATTCTACCTTAGCTAAGTTTTCCCTCTTAAAGGGTTTACCTCGAGCGTCAGCGGCCTTCATTTTTCAGCGGCAGAGGGAGAGGCGAAAGCGAGGACCAGGGGGCTGCTGGGAATATACTTGGGCAGCGGCTAAGTCCTCCCTCATTCTATTGTAGTTCCCCTTGTTCAAGCACAGGACATAGGTACTGGATTTAACCTTCTCACGCTCCATCTGTATTTTAAATTCGACCATACTGTGATGGCTCCTTCCAAGAGGATCCCTAACTGTGAGATCATTAATTATTCCTGTCTCATTACACAGGACTAGATCTAGGATAGCTTGCTCCCTCGTAGGTTCCATTACATATTGTTCAAGGAAATTATCGCGGATGCATTCTATGAACCCCTCCTCAAGGCTGCCATGACTGACCTGGTTTGACCAATCGATATGTAGATTAAAATCCCCCATGATAATTGCTGTACCATTTTTACATGCATTAGCTATTTCTATGTTTATTGCCCACCCCACCACGATGTCATTATTTGGTGGCCTATAGACCACACCTATCAATGACTTCTTCTCCCTGCTATTCCTAATTTCCACCCAAGTGGATTCAACGTTTTGTTCAGTAGAACCTATATCATCTCTCACTACCGCCCTGATATCATCCTTAAAAATCAGAGCAACACCACCTCCCTTACCTTCCTGTCTGTCTTAATCAAATCAAAAAAAGGGCCAACTGTAAGTTACTCGATATTCCTCTCGCCTCTGAGTTGAAGGTCTGAGTTCTAATCAAGAACAGCTCTGGAAGCCCATGGTATCTGTGCTCTTGTTTAGAGCAAAGCAGCATGCTTCCAGGAGAATGCCATGCTTCAGGTGACTCAAGGTGAGGTGGAGTATGGAACCTTGGCATTTTCAGGTGATATGCGAAGATGCATTGGTGATATCCTGAGCACAATGACATATTGTATCCATCAAAGCTATACTGACCTTGAGAGATAACGCAACATCCCCTTTGTTAGCTGAAGATAAGGGCTTCTCGCAAGCGTACATATGTGATTCCATATGGGCTTGTGTTGTCAGGTTGATAATTATGCAATGAGAGTTTACAAGAATAAAATTTCAAACTTCAGCGTAATGCTTTGATGATCTGACAGCTCGTCCTGATATACCCATCTGGAGAGGTACACATCGATCTTGTTTGACAACTTGGTTTTCTTGCTGCTGTTTGCTGTCACTCAGCATCACCCACAATCATCATTGTTGGAGCATTCTTCCTCACGTGCCTCATGCACGGTGCATATGTCCAACTGGCCAGCAATGGCTTCTCCTACTTTTCAATAAATGTCCAACAGGTTTATTCAAAATCACAAACTTTCGGAGCGCTGCTCCTTTGTCAAGTGAAGCTGACTTCACCTGATGAAGGGGCAGCGCTCCTAAAGGTTGTGATTTTGAATAAACCTGTTGGACTATAACCTGGTGTTGTGTGGCTTCTGACTCTGTCTGCTCAGGATATATGACATGAACGGTTGTAAACACTTCTGGTCACCTTATACCACTGACATGTTGCGTGAGGTTAACACTATTGTTTTGCTTTTGAAATTTGCCTTTTGCTTGAATCCTCGCTGATGCATCTGTGACTGTGTGCCTTTGTAACCCTTTCCTTTCTGCCTGTGTTGTGCTGTTGCTCTGTCTCTGTTGTCTGTCTGTGTTTTGTTCTCGGGTCTGGCTAGGCTTTGGACACCAGGTTTCCTGCATTTACCTGATGTTCGTTGGTGCTACAGCCCTCACAGATTGCGAGGAAACCTGGACAGGTTTTGGCGTAGCTGCAACAAACTGCATCTGTGACAGATTGTGAAGGCTCGGTGCACTTTAATACGTGCCACAGAACATATGTCAGCTTCATATAATCAAACCAGTAAAGGTGACTCCTACAGTGTGACCTGCCTTTGCATTTATAAATACTAAATATTAAATTAGGTCAGCACAAAGGATGATGACCATTGTATCTAGACCTGCAAAGGTGAATGTACATGTTTATCTAACAAACCAGAGAGATGAGAGATGAGTACTAGCTAACCTGAATACCGAAACCTCACAAACTGCAGAGTATTTACAATTAATCTATTGAAGTGCTACTATAACTAGGTCAAATCTAGCAGAGTCTTGAAGGGACTGACTAATCCCACCTGCAGTGGGTGGAATTAATATCCCTGAAAGTTAGAGGCAGAAGGAGAAGGTAAATCATTCCAACTTGATAAGAAATGGGGCCCCAGAGTTTTCATTGCGAGCATCAGCAGAAATAGCTGAAGTAAGGGAATACAGAACAGTCCTGGAATTTTAAAAGTGAGTGTAAAATTCAGTGTGAATGATGGCATGACCCAGAAAGTCAAAAATGAGCAAAGGCATTCAAAGAAATTTGAATTATATTACATGCATGGCAGCAAGTAATTTCACAATCTCACTTTTAAAAAGTATGTGGATGAGCACTTGAAGTATTATTTCATTCAAGATTGTGGGCCTGGTGTGGGAAAGTAGGACTGTTGTATAATTAGTTGTACAGACTCGATGGGTCAAAGCTCCTCTTATGCACCATGTGATCCTATGATTCCAGTTCATAATTAAAATACTTCTTGAACTATCCACCTTGAACTATCTTATTTGGAGGAGTGGCTCACTTTATGAGGACATTAATGGAGGGGAAGGCTACAGAAGGAAACTGTTACATTACAGATCATGTTATAACAGATAATATCCTGAATGTCAGTTTAAAGTGATGCCAACATGTCATGAGTTATCGGGGTCAAATGATACAATAATCAGATGTTGGGAATGTTCTAAGGAATGCATCCAGCTACAACAATCTTATCGCAATGTTAATTTTTTTTAAATGAAATTGGTTTGGATGTAGTTTTCTAAGAAATAGAGGCAGGAGTAGGCCATTCGGTCCCTCAAGCCTGCTCCTCCATTCAATAGGATCATGATTGATTCAACTCACATCCACTTTCCTGCCCTTTCCCCATAACCCTTGATTTCCCGACTGATCAAGAATCTCTCTAGCTCAGCCATAAAGGACTCTGCCCCCACAGCTCTCTGTGTTCCAAAGACTCACAACTCTCTGAGAAAAGAAATTCCGTCTTATCTCAGTCCTAAAGACACCCCTTTATTCTGATACAACGCACTCTGCTCCTAGACCCTCCCATGAGGGGAAAACATCCTGTCAGCATTTACCCTGTCAAGCTCCTTAACTGTTTAAACAAAAGATACAAATTTGTGGTAAACTTGCAATGTGTCCAAATAAGACATTTTCTCTCGACGTAAAACCATTTCAGTTCCCATGGCATTGTTTATACGAGATCAAAGCCGATAATTGACATCACATAATCACAAACAGAAATTCCACTGACAGATATCAAATTTCTCCAGTGTAGAGATATCTTCATCTGAAACAGGGTTTTAGGATTACACAGTGTCCGGTTATTTATATAAATCAATGCCGTGTCATATGGCAGAAAAGAAATTCCTTTCATTGAAAGGAGGGGGGCGAGTGACGCCTCGAATGAAGAATTTTTGTAATTTTCTCTTAAGTCTTGATCCATCACTTGTGTTTGTTTAAGAAGTGAGTTTTGATTATGATTGAAGAGGTGAAGTGTGTAACCTCTGAAGTAAGCTGAAGAGACTTACGAATTACGAATGTTTCTTCAAGCAGCTTCTAATGGCTTGTCCTGCAAAACCTCTCAAAGGTATCTGTTCGGAATTCACAAACAAGTGCTGAGCCTGAGGGATAGTAATCTGAGTTCACTTCTGATCGAGTGCATATTGATGTTCATGTCCTGAGTACTGTCAATATTGCTTTATTTATTTTCCTATTAACTTTTAGTCAATCAGTCATAGAGCTGCACAGCACAGAAACAGACCCTTCGGTCCAACTTGTCCATGCTGACCAGGTATCCCAATTTAATCTAGTCCCATTTGCCAGCATTTGGCCCATATCCCTCTGAACCCTTCCTATTCATATACCCATCCAGATGCCTTTTAAATGTTGTAATTGTACCAGCCTCCATCATTTCTTCTGGCAGTTCATTCCCATACACACACCACCCTGTGAGTGAAAAAGTTGCCCCTTAGGTCCCTTTTAAATCTTTCCCCTTTCACCTTAAACCTATGCCCCTCTACTTTTGGACTCCCCCACCCTGGGGAAAAGACCTTGTCTATTTACCCTATCCATGCCCCTCACAATTTTAATAACATCTATAAGGTCACCCCTCAGCCTCTGACGCTCCAGGGAAAATAGCCCCAGTTTATTCAGCCTCTCTCTGTAGCTCAAACCCTCTAACCGTGGCAACATCTTTTCTGAACTCTTTCAAGTTTCACAACATCATTCTTAGAGCTGGGAAACCAGAATTGCGTGCAGTATACCAAAAGTGGCCTAACCAATGTTCTGTACAGTCACAACATGACCCCCCAACTCCTAGACTCAATGCACTGACCAATAAAGGCAAGTGTTCCAAACACCTTCCTCACTATCCTGCCTACCTGGGACTCCACTTCCAAGGAGTGAAAGTGAGCTCATAACTTCCATGTGGCTGGTACATTGGTGAAACAGAAATGCCAATTTGACCAAAAAAAAATATCAACTCACTAGCCATTAGCAAAGAAGAAGTGTTTCATAATTTACTGTGTAATTGGCAGTTTAAATGCTTATCTATTTGGTATAGATAGAATCTGAAGTTAGCTGAGCTCTGATTAATTTTTACACATAAAGCACTTATTGCAGAACTCACAGGTTTGTTTTGACACAGGAGAGAATTATTTAATCACATTTAGCTTCAGGAGAGTTGCAAAACCTGCAAAGTCTTTAATGGCCTGGTGTAATCTCTGAGTATGTGCAAAATTAAAGGCCAAATAATAAAGTTTCCCAGTTCAGGAGTAAAATGCGGTTATTTTTATCAAGGGCCACAATTCTTTTGTAAGTGACAGTGTCACCAGCATTGTAAATTGCATTCTGGTCTACTGCCTAAAGAGAAACAGCAATTTGTATCGTTGCACTAGAATATCCAATGGGACATTGAACTCAAAGGCTGAGTAATAATACTGCTGATTGTACCCAGCCTGAGGGGGTTATCCTGTGGACTGTATGTTTTACTGAGTGCACAAACACTGTATGGCACAACAGTCAAACATTGGCAACACTCAACCATGGGGAACCCAGCTAGTTACAATAACTGTGGTTCCAGCAATGCACTTTTTATAAAGAAATGATTCTGATGAGCAGGTACAGATCTGTGTCAATCTTCTGGTGTGCCCAAACGAGACATTGTCTTAAGGTGCGAAACCACATTCAAACCAGGAGCAGGTGCAGGCCATTCGGCCCGGCGAGCCTGCTCCGCCATTTGATCTGTGACCTAGCTCCATATACCTGCCTTTGGCTCATATCCTTTAACAACAAAATATTTACCAATCTCAGATTTAAAACTAACAACAGATCCAGTGTCCACTGCCATTTGTGAAGAGAGTTCTCTTTGTGTGGTAGAAGTTCTTCTGAATATCTCTCCTGAGTGGTCTGGTTGTAATTCTCAGGCTATGCCCATAGTTCTAGAATCCTAACCATATAAATAGTTTATCTTCATTTACCTGGTCCTTTCCCATTAATATCTTGAAGACTTTGATTAGATCACTCCTTAACCTTCTAAACACTGGAGAAAACAGGACTAATTTGTATAATTTCTCCCTATAACTCCTGAAGTCCAGGTATCATTCTTGTCAACCTACATTGTATTCCCTCCAAGGCTAATAAATCCTTCCTAAGGTGTGTTGCCCAGATCTGCTTACAGTATTCCAAGTAGAGTCTAACCAGGGTTTTGTATAACTGCAGCCTAACTTCTTCATCTTTCTACAACAGTCCTCGAGATGCAAAGGCTTGCATTTCACTAGCTTTCTTGATTATTTTCTGCTCCTGTTTGTGGCATTTTAAAGATCTGTGCACCTGCAACCCAGTGGTCTTTAGACATCAGCTGTACCAACTTCATACTATGTAGAAAGTACCCTGATCTATTCATTTTTAGTCCTCAGATACTTTGACTCCTCAGATACTGAAGCAGTCCATGTTCAAATGCAACAAGATCTGGACAATATCCAGGCTTGGGCAAGTGACATTTGTGCCACACAAATGCCAGGCTATGGCCATCACCAATAAGAGACAATCTAATCACCGCCCCTTGACATTCAATGGTGTTACCATCACTGAATCTCCCACTATCAACATCCTGGGGGTTACCATTGACCAGAAACTCAACTGGACTCACTACATAAACACAGCGGCTACAAGAGCACGCCAGAAACTGGGAATACTGCGGCGAGAAACTCACCTCCTGACTCCCCAAAGCTTGTCCACCATCTACAAGGCACAAGTCAGGAGTGTGGTGGAATACTCCCCACTTGCCTGGATGGGTGCAACCCCAATAACACTCAAGAAGCTTGACACCATCCAGGACAAAGCAGCCCACTTGATTGGCACTACATCCACAAGCATCCACTCCCTCCACCACCGACGCTCAGTAGCAGCAGTGTGTACTCTCTCCAAGATGCACTGCAGAAATTCACCAATGATCCTCAGGCAGCATCTTCCAAACTCACGACCACTTCCATCTAGAAGGACAAGGGCAGCAGATGCATGGGAACACCACCACCTTCAAGTTCCTCTCCAAGCCACTCCCCATCCTGACTTGTAAATATATCGCCGTTCCTTCACTGTCGCTGGGTCAAAATCCTGGGATTCCCTCCCTAATGACATTGTGGGTCAACTGACAGCAGGAGGACTGCAGTGGTTCAAGAAGGCAGCTCACCACCACCTTCTCAAGGGGACAACTAGGGATAGGCAAGAAATGCTGGCCAAGCCAGCGACGCCCACATCCCACAAAATGAATAGAAAAAATGTCCAAAATGGATAACCTCACACTTGCTCATATTGAACTCCATCTGCCACAGTTTTGCCCATTCACTTAGACTACCAATACCTCTCTGTATTTTTATGCTATTGTCTGCAGTGTCTACAGTGCCAAACTTTTGTGTCATCAGAGAATGTGGATATATGACTCTCCATACCATTATCCAAGTTGTTAATAAATAATGTGAATAATTGAGCCCCTAACACAGATCCTTGTGCAGCACCTTTAGGGTAGCACGGTGGCTCAGTGGTTAGCACTGCTATCTCAAAGCATCAGGGGCCCAGGTTCAATACCACCCTCAGGCGACTGCCTGTGTGGAGTTTGCACATTCTCCCTGTGTCTGCGTGGGTTTCCTCCAGGTGCTCCAGTTTCCTCCCACAGTTTGAAGATGTGCAGGCTAGATGGATTGGTCATGCTAAATTGCCCATAGTGTGTAGTTTGGATGGGTTAGCTTATGGGAATTACAGGGGCAGGGTAGGATGCTCTTCAGAGGGTCAATGTGGACTCGATGGGCTGAATAGCCTGCTCCAATGCTGTAGAAATTCTATGATTTTCCTGACCACTACCATAGTCACCTTTGAAAAAAATTCAATGATGTTTGTCACACATGATATCCCTGTCAATCTTTGTCAGCTCTCCCTGATTAACTGAAAATTTGAGGTGTTCAGTTGCCCCCATCCTTGATTTATAGACTCCAATTATTTACCCACCATAGTAATTTCCTGGTTTTCCTCTTTCACCCATCTTAAAAAGAATGACATGAGGTTTTCCAATCCACAGCAAAAACTCCTGTATCTAGCAAACTCTGAAAGATCATAGTTAGAGTGTCTACAATGTGCTCCCTACTTCCTTTAATACACTTGGAAGGAAACTGTCCAGGCTTGGGGATTTGTTACTAATTCCATTAATTTCCTCATTATAGATGTTTTATTTACATTAATTTATTCAGTCTGGTCACAATCCACAATTAGTTCATTCAGGATTTCCAGCAAGTCACCCTCCCTTTTCTACTGTAAATACTGAGACAAAAGTAACTATTAAATGTGACTGTCATTTCCCCATAGTCATTAACAATATCCCCACTTTCAGTCTTTACTGGGCCAACATTGTTCTTAAATACCCAATATCTCTATGTAACTGTAAACTTTCTTCTCATTGATTTTGGATGTCCCTTTCATGTTTCCTTTCATAACAGACTAGTTAAGGCCGTGTACGGGACACTTGCCTTTCTCAGTTGCGCCATAGATTATAAGAGCAGGGAGGTTATGTTGGAGTTGGTTACTGTGGATGTGATTGTACTGGAGCGGGGAGGGAGGGGGGTGGGGTTTCCGGTGAAGAGGGGATTCACCAGGATGCTGTCTAGGATGGAGCAGTTTAGCGATGGAGAGAGCCTGGATAAGCTCGTGTTGTTTCCTTTGGAGCACAGAAGGTTGAGAGGGGGTGCCTGATAGAGGGGTGTAAGATTATGAGGGGCATGGACAGGGGGGAATGGGAAGCAGCTGTTCCCCCTTAGTTGAGAGGTCAATAACAAGGAGGCATCATGTTAAGGTGAAAGCCAAGAGGTTTAGAGGAGATTTGAGGAAAATATATTTCACCCAGACAGTGGTGGGGGGTCTGGATTGTATTGCATGGGACAGTAGTAGAGCCAGGAAACCTCACACCCTTTAAAAAGTACTCAGATGAGCATGTGAGGTGTCATAACATTCAAAACCATGGTATTCTGAGGAAGGGTCACTGGACCCGAAATGTTAACTCTGTGTTTTACTTCACAGATGCTGCCAGACCTGCTGAGCTTTTCCAGCAACTTTGTTTTTGTCCCTGATTTACAGCATCCACATTTCTTCCAGTTTTTATTCAAAACCACGGGGCCTGGTGGTGGGGAAGCAGGACTGGTGTAGGTTTAGTATATTTTTGGTGGTACAAACTCGATGGGCTGAACAGCCTGTTCTGTACTGCATGATTCTATGATTCTAGTCCCTTTTAGTTGCTCACATAAACTTCCTTTGTGTCTTACATTAGTGATGATGGCTGTGAAATAATTGGCCAGCTGCTGTAAAAGCCCTTGCAATTTTCCCACTGCCTTTCCAGGAAGGAATTCTGTCATCTTTACATGGCCCATTCTGTGACTCCACACGCACATCAATGGAGATGTCTCTCTCCGTAAGTGGCCTCGAGAGCTACTCACCACGTGGGCAGTCAGGGCTGGGCTAAAAAGGCCATGAAATAGTTTTACTTTGAGGTCACAAAGCAACGCAAGCAATTCTACAATGATCAATGGAAGGCATTAGCATCAAAATCCAATCCTAGCGTGGGAGCCCAGCTCTCCCAAACTTCAACTGCCTTCTCAATTAAGCCAATAAACTAAACACTTCATCATGCCGTTGGAGGCAGCCATGTTACACACTTTCCCTCTTTACTTTTTCCTTCTAAACAACATTTAGCTCAACGGGGACAGGTTAATGACAGCCATATTGCTCCCCATTGTGGAGAGAAAGCGACGGCTGCAAGACTCAATGCCAATTAATGGGCAGCGAACGAACTGAGTGGTGCCCCAGGAGGGTCATTCAGGAACAAGAACCTCTGGAATTAACGGGGGCAGCTTTAAACTTCATGGATAAGTTGTTTATGGATAAAATTAAAAACGCGCCTCAGCCCCAGCTTTGAATCTTTTGTGTGCGGACATGAGCGGTTATGAATTATTCTGGTGTCTCATTTTCTAAATGTCGAAAGACATTTTAACCAATAAAAAAAAGTGCCTGGATTGTGGACTGGGAGAGGGTTCAGTTTCTATGGTAACACGTACAATCTAATAAGCATGCACCTTTAACTACGACAATATTTTACGGCAAACAGACTAATTCTGTTTACTCCTATATGACCTGTGATAACTATAAGTTTACCCATTTGTGCTTGTTATCCCCAGTGCTGAATACAGACAAACGGCGATATTTAAAAACGGCACATGAAGAAGCAGGTGCTTTGCACTAGAGATATAGGAGGAGCCTTGATAAGGAGCTCAGGATATAAAGGGAACCATTGTACATGCTATCGCAGCTCGAGTGTCTAGTTAACCATATTTACAGACACCATGGCTTACTGCAGTCAGAGACATTACCACAATTCATTAAGTATTTACTGTTGTAGCATCTAAAAATATGATTTTATTTAACTTGCTATTTTATCACCAAATTAACACAAAGAGGTGCTTTCGTCTCGTTACAGCGAGGCGCTGCCCTGATCCTCTCATAGTTACTGTGTACAACCTGCTGTCAATGGATTCCATGATGTGGAGGCGCTGGTGTGGGACTCGGGAGGACAAGGTCAGAAATCATACGACACCAGGTTATAGTCTGACAGGTTTATGTGAAAACACAGGCTTTCGGAGCGTAGCCCGTTTGTCAGGTGCAGCTGGTGTTGTGTGACTTCTGAGTTTGTGTAATAGCTGGGGAAGTGAGGAAGCACACACACACACACACACACA
>NC_063352.1:5378687-5379163 GCF_021869965.1 Rhincodon typus | reverse complement strand
CACACACGCACACACATGCACGTGCACATGCACACTCTCACACGCACCCACAAAATCACTCACACACTCACATGCTCTCGCACTCATTCACACAAGCACTCAAACTCCCACGTACACACATACACACACTCACTCACCCGCACACAATCACACACACACACTGACACACTCACACACACGCAAACACTCACTCACACACACTCACACACACACACTCACACACATTCATACACACTCACACATACACACACTCACACACATTCATACACACTCACACATACACACACTCAAACACACAGACACTCTCTCACACAAAACACACACACGCACACACACACCCACACACATACATACACACACACACTCTTTCACACGCACACTCTCACACACACATTCATGCACTGACACACACACACACAGAAACGCTCACTCACACACACACTCACGCATGCACGCGCACACACTCACACACACAT
>NC_063352.1:5365642-5378587 GCF_021869965.1 Rhincodon typus | reverse complement strand
CACACACACTCACACTCAAACACACACACACACACACACACAGACACACACAAACACTCACACACAGACACTCACACACACATAAACACTCACACACACGCACACACACAAACACACACACACACATTCACTCACACATACACACATGCACACACTCACACAGATACTCACACACACTCACACACACTCACACACACACATACACACATGCACACACTCACACACGCACAAACACAGACACACACCCACAAACTCACTCACACACACACATGCTCTCGCACTCACTCACACATGCACACAAACTCCCGCATACACACACTCACTCACCTGCACACTCTCACACACACACATGCACTGACACACTCACACACACACAAACACTCACTCACACACGCACACACTAACACATACACATTCACTCACACATACACACACACACAGCCATTCACACATACACACACACACACAAACACACACACATACACACACACACACACACACAAACTCACACACACACACACACACACACAAACACACACACATACACACTCACACTCACTCACACACACACACACACACGGCAATGGGGTTGATTTGTAACTGTCCTCTGAAATGGCCTGGCGAGCTACCCAGTTCAAGGGCAATTAGGGACTAGCACACTGGTCACATCAATTACTCCCATATCCCACCAACAAATAAAAAAAACAACATGATGGAAAGGAACTGGTTCCTCTCCCATCACTCCAGGCTGTACAAGGTGCAGATAAAGGTGTGCATTGGCATAGCATCTGAGACCGGTTGAGGAGTCTGCTTGGTGTGGATAAGTACAGTGTTCCTCGCCATTCCTGATGGGGGGGATTGTGGAGAGATCAGGATCTGCCCCATTGCCCCATTCAATGTGGACATCACAGGGCAGTGAGACGGGGCTAAAGCCAGACTGACCTAAAGAAGCTCAATCTTGTTATCCCAACCCTCAGGGAATACAAGCCACTGAAATGCCAAACAGTGGGCAGGTGTTATAAATACTGGCACAGTTGCTGGTTTCCCTTGTGAAGGTGGGAACATTGCGCATGTATTCTGCACACGCACTCTTCAGAGTTACACGTCTGTACAGACAAGTGTTTGCGTGTGTGGGTCAAAGATGGAGAGCAGAGGGTTGGAGAGTATTGGCCATCTCAAATAAATGGGGCGCAATTCGAAATAGGGCTGAGCTTGCAAAGAGATTAGGGCCATTACTGCTGATTTCGATGCTGAAACCTTTCTGGGTGCGGAGCGTGGTTTGGAGAGAGATCACAGCAACATGAAATAGTAGCCTCTAAGGTTGAGGCTCTGTCAGTGCGCACCCTGGGGTCCCCCATCTCAGCAGTCACACCGCAGGCTTTGATAATATCGCAATGCATTGAGAGAAACTCTGAATTTATTGCAGTTTGTGTGGAGATTCAGCAAAATAAAAACCACACCAAGTGAAACAGCAAGAGCTCCGCTTTTGAACCTGTGGTACGAAAATATCAGGCAAATATGTAGCTGGAGGTCAGCCATGATTATTGTAGGAGCTTGCAACTCGGAACATTTTGAAATAGAATTAAATGAGCAAAACTTAACTTCTGCTTTGTACTGTTTTGGAACGTGCTTTCAATCTTTAGAGGAACAAAATATGAATTCATCAATTAATTCATGCAGAAAGAAGACTTGAGTGAAACATAGAACATAGAACATTACAGCGCAGTACAGGCCCTTCGGCCCTCGATGTTGCGCCGACCTGTGAAACCAATCTGAAGCCCATCTAACCTAAACTATTCCATTATCATCCATATGTTTATCCAATGACCATTTAAATGCCCTTAAAGTGGGCGAGTCTACTACTTTTGCAGGCAGGGCATTCCACATAAGCAAAGCGACATACCTCTCGCCCATTCATCACCATTGTTTGAAGAGATGTCCTCAGTTTTTTGTAACTAACCTGCCCAGTGATGCTATTACACACCTCCGAAGTAGGTGGGACTGGAAACTGGGCCTCCTGTCTCAGAGGTAGGGACACCATCACTGCACCACAACAGCTCCTTACAGCATGCTGTGCTCATGTGGCCTTTGATATCACCGTTGTAAATAAACGTTTTAAACGGAGTAGCCACTTAACACACCATAGAGTCGTTGAGTCACACAGCACAGAAACAGACCCTTCGGTCCAACCAGTCCATGCCGACCAGAATCCCAAACTAAACTAGTCCAACCTGCCTGCTCCTGGCCCAAATATTTCTTATTCATGTACTTATCCAGATGTCTTCTAAATGTTGTAACTGTACCTACATCCATCACTTGTCATTCCTCGCGTGAACAACTTTCTGTGTAAAAAAGTTGCCCCTCATGTCTTTTATAAATCTTTCTCCTATCACCTTAAAAAATGCCTCTAAGTCTTGAAATCCCCCACCCTAGGGAAAAGACACCTGTCATTCCCCTTATCTATACCCCTCATGATTTTATAAACCTCCTTAAGGTCACCCATCAGCCTCCTACACTCCAGTGAATAAAGTGCCAGCCTATCGTTTCTCACTCGTACCCTCCAGTCCCAGCGCCACATGGTGCTGCCATCACTTCATAGGGAACTGTGCAGTGAGGAATCAAGACTGTCCGACCCCAAGTAGATGGAAACATTTCTTTCTTACCTTCATTCTTTCACAAGAAGTGGGCATCGCTGACAAGGTCAACAATTGTCTGCACACTCAGCGTCGCCCTTGAACTGAGAGTTAACCCCGTTGATGTGGGTCTGGAGTCCCATGTAGGCCAGACCGGGTAGGGGTGGCAGATTTCCTTCACTATAGGGCGAACCAGATGGGGTTTCGCGACAATTACTGCTCGTTGTCACGGCTCCTGTTGCTGAGGGTAGCTTTACATTGAGGATTTTATCTGTAAAATTTAGATTGACAGGACATGAATCTCTGTTGGCAGAGTATTAGCATCCTGCATCTGGACTATTAGGCCTGGAACAAGACCGCAACACCATGATTACCCTCATCTGGGGAAAATGTGTAGTGATTGTAATGGGGTCAGCCAGGTAGAACATAGAACAGTACAGCACAGTACAGGCCCTTTGGCCCACGATGTTGTGCTGACATATTATCCTACTAAAATCAATCTACCCTGCATATCCTTCATTTTACTATCCTCCATGTGCCTATCCAAGAGTCGCTAAAAAGTCTCTAAAGTATCTGACTCCACTACCACAGCCGGCAGCGCATTCCACACACCCACCACTCTCTGTGTAAAAGAGAACCCTCATAGAATATGAGTTCCCTGATTGGGGCTGTTAACCTGGTCCAATCAGGGAGCCCTGGCTGACAGATATATACAGGAGTGTCAGGGGTTCTGCTCACTCTGAGAGCTGGCTCTGAGGGAGCTGGATCAGTGTCAGGGACTCTCCACGTGTAAATAAAGGGTGATTCGATGACAGGATACCGGACTCTGTGCAGTTATTTCAAAGTGTTTCATATTAATGAAGCAAACCTTTGCCAAATTGTTTTACTGGTGAACTCTGTGACCTGGGTTGGCATTGAGGGGCTCTTGAGGGGTGGTAGTGTCCCTCGCTCTGAGCCAGGAGGCCTGGGTTCAGGCCCCACCTGCTCCAGAAGTGAGTCATAACACTCCTGAACAGGCTGCTCAAAAATTATCTTGTTTTGGGTTGAATGAAATAATCTCAAAGGGAAAGTAGGTTCCAGAATGTAAACTTATGGAAGCAATGGTTGTATTGTATATTTCAGACTGTCAAGGCTTGTCCTCATACATATTAAATCACACTACGTGCATTAGTTTAATGTTATATTACCTACATTTATTTGCTTTGACATTCCTGTACTCATTTTTTTTTAATTGCTCAAGCCCCACAAATAGCCACGGACTCAGTCTTAGCTCTCTTGCCTCCGAGTCAAAGGTGGAAATCCCATTGCAGAGATTTCAGGATCTGTTCTAAGCTGGTGTAATGTTGAGGGGATGCTGCACTGTCTGGAGTGTTGTGTTCTGGATGTGTTGATGAACTGAAGCCTCTCAGGTAGAAGACCTGAAGTTATTAATGAACATAGAACAGCAGAGAATTGATCCCTCAAGCAGCCACTGCAAAGCAGACTAACTGGTCATTGAGTTTTGTGGAATATTGCAGTGCGGTGATTGCATGTCATGTTTATAACAGTCAACACACATCAACAGTACTTAATTGTCTATAAAACACTTTGAGATAAGCTAAGGTTGTGACAGACACCACATGCAATTTTTTTTCTGGAAGGAACATAATTACATTGAGCTATCAGCAGTTATCACTATAATTCAAATATAATTGTGAGACAGATGCTACAGAGGAATTGAAGTCTGACACCTTGTTAATCTGCTGATGTTTATAAACTGCTTCGTCTGGGCTACGATTGTACACAGCCCCATCAAGGTTGTCCAATGCATTAGAATCTTGTATAACAGCCTCTACAACATCCATTATTCCCTCTTCATTTTCTTTCTCCCGCACTAGTATTTTCTCCCGGCTCATCGTTTGCTGTTTGCCCTGACGGCTTTAGCACAAGCTTTCTTGGATAGATCGCTTTATGATTTAATGATCCTGAGAACGTGAAAAGTTCTGAATTTTCAGTCTATTCTCCCTCCTTCACCCCCACCCTCACCCCTAGTCGCACTGCCAGCTTTGATAGCATCATGATGCATCGAGACAAACTCGAAATCTATTGCAGCTTGTGTGAAGGATTCAGCAGTGCAAAAACCATCCAAGGGGAACAGCAAGGGCTCCACTTTTGAAACAGTGGAATGCAAGTACTGAAAAATCACGCAAAAATGTAGCTGGAGATCAGCAATGATTATTGTACGAAGTTGCAACATTTTGAAATAGAATTAAATAAACAAAAGTTAGTTTTCTCCTTTTCCTCTTTTGCATTGTCCTTGTAATCTTAAGAGCGATTAAACATGATTTCATTAATTATAATAAAAATACATCTCTCCAGGTGCCTTTAACCTGTTCATTGCAGATGATGAATAAAGCTGGCTTCAGTTTGTGATGCAGGCTATTTTCTAAGCCATTGTGATAATATGGAGAATAGGGTTTAGAAGCGGAGGTAAACATTTTGGCCCTGTTTGATAATTATCTAATTGAAGGATATAAGATGCTAAAGGGGACTAACAAAGTAGAGGTAAGGAGGGTGTTTCCTCATGTGGGACAATCTAGTATGAGAGGTCATAGGTTTAGGATAAGGGATGTCAGATTTAAAGCAGAGATGAGGAGGAATTACTTCTCTCAAAGGCAGGAGTCACACAACACCAGGTTATAGTCCAACAGAATAATGGATGCTGTAGAGGGGGTTATACAAGATCCTAATTCATTGGACAGACTTAATGGGACTGTGTACAATCGTAGCCCAGACGAAGCAGTTTATTAAAAGCAGCAGATTAACAAGGTGTCAGACTTCAATTCCTCTCGATGTAATTACGTTCCTTCCAGAAAAACGCAGCATTCCAAAAGTGGCCTGACAAAGCCGTGATTGTAGTAAATAGTGGAGCAGAATCGAGGGGCTGAATGGCCTACTCCTGCTCCTAGTTCTTAAGTCCCTACGATAAGCTTGTGACTATTCTGGTTGTGGTTTCAGCTCTGATATCCTGAATGCCTCATAACCCTTGCCTCCTTGGTGGATTAAAGGTCTGTCTAACTCAGCCTTGAGTGAAGACCCAGCCTTCACTACTTTCTGAGGAAGAGAATTCCACTCTGTGTGACTGAAGATTTTGCCCCATTGCTGTCTTACAAGGGAGACCTCTTCTTCCTAAACTCCGTCCTCCAGTTTTAATGCCCTCCATCGGAGGAAACACCTCCCCTACTTCCACCCTATCCAATCCCATCAGGAGTTTCTGTATTTCAATAGGATCAGCCCTCATTCCTCTAAACTCGAAAATTAGACCCAAATCTGTTCAATCTTTCTTCATAAAGTTCACCCTTCATCCCAGGGTTGAATGTTCTCTGAAATGCTTCTAAAGCAATGCTGCACCCAAAGACTTGCAGGTGGATTGGCCATGGGAAATGTAGGGTTATGGGGATAGGATAGAAGGGTGGGTCTGGGTGGGATGCTGTTTGAAGGGCCAGTATACACCCTTTAGGCCGAATGGCCTGATTCCACACCTTAGGGATCCTATGATTATATGAATCTTCAAACAAGGTAACCAAAACCGTACACAGTACCCCAGATGTGGTCTCACCAATACCCTGTATGGCTCCTGATTTCTCAGTTCCATTCCCCTGCCAATGAACAGCATTCCAATCCTGAAATCAAAAAAATCCAAGAGCTCACAATAGGTCAGGCAGTGGTTCGGATGAAGAGTCATCTGGACTCGAAACGTTAGCTTGCTCCCTTTTTTTCGATGCCGTCTGACTCGCTGAGATCTCCAGTATTTGTTGTTTTCAGTTCCCATTGATTCCCATTGATGTCATTCTTGGTTCACTGGATCAACTTTACTCAGTCAATCAATACTGCACCCATCATCAAAGAATAAAGCAAGGTCTCCAGATTTGTTTGGATAAGGAAGGTAATTTTTATCCATTGCATTTCATCCTAGAACCAACTTTACCAAATCCCCATTGCAGAGCTTCACAATTTCATAGAGTTTCTGATAATGGGCATGTCACCTGAAACTGTAATGAAGTTTGGGAGTTAGACTTATTTTCATCCACTTGCAGGATGAGGGCTGGGCCAGTATTTATTGCTCGTCCCTAATTGCCCCCTTGAGAAGGTAGTGGTGAGCTGCCTTCTTGAACCACTGCAGTCCATGTGCTGTAGGTCCACCCACAATGTCCTTAGGGAGGGAGTTACAAAGATTGGAAGAACTGAGAACCATTGTCTGTCCATACTGCGGATGTAACCCACACTCATACTAAGCTGTACAAAAAATATGAACTGCTTGATTCTGGATTATCCTATTATTCTTTGAAAGTTGTGCCCCAGTTCTAAAGTTTACCCTCATTCCTCTCAGAGGGCATTTATACACGTGGGGACGTTGACTCCATTAGCCCTCTGGAGTCAGCCAACTCGAGGGCTATCAGAATTTTAATCTCACTCTGCTCACAGTTTCTTCTTTGTGAGGCAGATTGGAACCCCAGACTGAGCGGTGCCCTGGGTCTGTCTGTTCAGAGTTTCAGATCCACCCACCCCCTTGACTGCTTCAGACGTTGAACCGGTTGGAACACACATGCACACATGACCATTCCACACTCTTGTTCCTGATCTGCTCAGCCCAGATATGAATAGTTGCTTTCTGAACGCCTCTAACCTTTGGGCATTACTTTTGCTTTTCGAAGTTAGAGGGTTTTATTTGTTTCGTTTGCTGCCATTAAGTTGCTTGTGCTATGGAATAATAATTTAAAAAAGTGGAATTTTATATGAACGTTACCACAGCCCCAGAGACTGTTCTCTCATTAGAGAGATGCCTGGTAGCGAGTTGAAACTGAGGGGCACCATACCTCAGGTAAAGGATGAAGAGCCTCCACAGTAGCCTCACCAAGTAGCAGAGCTGAACCCAATTGCTGGGCACCAATGGCATTGCAAAGCAGCTGCCCAACCAACTGAGCTAATCAACTGTGTTGGCACAGATCTATCATGTCAAGTCTTTCTTCTGCACAAGACAATTTGAAATAGCAGCTGTGATTCTCTCATAAAATCTTACTCTGTATCTAACTTGGGGCAGGTGATAGCCTAGTGGTATTATCCCTGGACTGTTAATCCAGAGGCCCAGGTAATATTCTGGGACCTGGGTTCGAATCCCATTATGGCAGATGGTAGAATTTGAATTCAATAAAAATCTGAAATTAGAAGCTTTAATGATGACCATGAATCCATTGTCAATTGTCAGGAAAAACCCATCTGGTTCACTAATGTCCTTTAGGGAAGGAAACTGCCATCCTTTCTTGGTCTGGCCTACATATGACTCCAGACCCACGGTGATGTTAACTACCCTCTGCACAATTAGGGATGAGCAATAAATCTTGGCCTAGCCAGAGATGCCCTCGTCCCGTGAATGAATAAACACAAAACATAGGCTCCAATGTTTAGACAATTGATATAGGAGTAAGTCACTAAGATTTCTGTCACCTTTTGATGACTGGAAATAACAGAGGGGTTTTGTCAAGTTGTGACACAGTGTAATACAGAAAGTGTGTTGCTACAGTGATGGCTATCACCACCTGGTCACACATCTCAGCACAGACTTCAAACTAAGTGAGCTGTGCCCTTTAAACATGCCATCTTATTTTTTAACATCATCATCTGCCAGTAACCTGCAGTTCAATACCATCTTACACTGCCTGCCTAACCAGTCATATCACACTTACTGTCGAGCTATAATGAACTGTCAAAGAGGGCACCTTTCGCTGTTCAGCTGATCAGAGGCACAAAGCTCCAGAATCTTCTCTGGCTACAGCAGGTATGAGCAGCACAGATTCTGTGGAGGGATTGGGAATCTGAGAGGATTCACTGACAGGAGCAAATCTTCAAAAGGGCCCATTCAAAATCTGGTAGCAAATCCAATTGCCATGGAAATGGGTCAAGAGGTCACAGTGGAGAATTCCTTTGCTTCCTCCGTGATTCGGAGACATCTATGGAAATTTGTGAGCAAGAGGTCCCAGAGAGACGAAGGGGCGGTTTACTATGTTGATACCCGTGTGGATTGTTTTACAGAGATAGGTTGGATAGACTTGACTTATTTCCATTGGAGCTTAGGAGAGCGAAAGTCTTCAGAAGGTGAATGTGGAAAGAATGTTTTTATTTGTGGGTCAGTCCATTACTAGATGTCACTGTTTTAAAATTAGGATTTGCTCCTTCAGCACAGTTGAGGAGAATTTTACTTTTACTCTGAAGGTTGTGAGACGTTGGAACTCTGCACCTCAGAAGATGGCAGAGATGGTGCTCATAAATATTTTTAAGACAAGGGTAAGTAGGTTGTCTTTAGTGAAAAGGAAATCAAAAGGATGGATTGGAATCTGATACAATCTGATCAGTCATGATCTTGTTGAATGGGGGAACAGGCAGGAGTCGCCAAATGGTCATCTCCTGCTTCTACCTCATATATTTCCATTTGATAGAGTCATGGTTGAGGTTGAGATGCTACCTTCTAGAAGCTTATAAAATAATGAAGGGTACAGGTAGAGTTAATGGTAGTTGTCTTTTCCCTAGAATGGGGGATTTCAAGACTAAGGGGCACATTTTTAAGGTGAGAGGAGAGAGCTTTAAAAAAGAGTTGGAGGCAAATGTTTGATGCAGCGGGTAGTTTGTCTGTGGAATGAACTTCCTCAGGAAGTGGTGGATGAGGGTACAATTACAATGTTGTAAAGGTAATTGGATAAGTACAGGAATAGGAAAGGTTTGGAGGAGATAAGGGCCAGGAGCAGCAGGTGGGACTATTTTAGTTTAGGATTATGTTCAGCATGGACTGGTTGGACCGAAGGGTCTGTTTCCGTGCGGTAGGACTGCATGACCCTATGAAAGTTAAACCCTTCAAGCCGTAATTGGGTTAAAACGTGCAGGAAAACGGAGGAATTTTGGTGAGATGAGCTGGATGAGAAAGTGAATCATTGACCGAGAAATGATCTCCCAGTGAATGTCAGGCTGGTCCAGGGACAAGTGTAAAGGACTGGCTGACATTTAGGCTTCATAATGGGTTGGCAGGGAAGGTTACAGAAAGCAAAAACACAGTAAATTAAATGACCTTTAAAACAGTGGTAAATTATTCAGGACACAACACAAAGGAGGAAGGAAAATGGGGGGTCTCGTCAAAAATACAGGTTGCCATAAGTTGTGACATCTTTAAATGACCTATTGGATTCTTTTTCATCTCTGCAGCTTAGTGCATGGTCACAGAGCATTGGATTCAAATCAATTATTGTAATTCTCTCAAGACAGTCATTTCCGAGTTTCAAGGAGCTGAGCTCCAGCTGAAATCCCACGATAAACTCAACCCGTCTGCGTTCCGATCCTCAAATTCCTAGAGGCCTGGTTTTCAACCCGTAATGCAATCAACAAACATATGGAATTAGACCCCATATACAAACCCATGCAGAACAGAACCAGAAATGACACAACCCAACTTAACAGACCAGATCATATAAATACCAAGTGGAGGAGAACAACATTGCTTCATCAGAGGCTGCACTGATGATGATACTGAGCACGGTGACAAAACGTCTACACGATAACCAGCCAGCTCGGTAAGCGAGGCAACCACCTGGTTAAGAAGGTGCTTAGCAACTTGCCAGCATTGCTCAGGCCTGCAAATGTAGGATTTGAGATATCTTGTTGACGTTCTACGAGGCGTTGGTGAAACCTCTTCTGGAGTACTGTACCCTATTCTGGATGCCTCATTATAGGAAGCATTTTATTAAACTAGAGAGGATCCAGAAGGGATTTACCAGGATGTTGCGAGGAATGGAGGGTTTGAGTTATAAGGAGAGGCTGGATAGGCTGGGACTTTGGTTAGCACTGCTGCCTCACAGCGCCAGGGACCAGGGTTCAATTCCAGCCTCGGGCGACTGTCTGTCTGGAGTTTGCACATTCTCCCCGTGTCTGTGTGGGTTTCCTCCGGGTGCTCTGCTTTCCTCCCACAGTCCAAAGATGTGCAGGTTAGGTGGAATGGCCATGCTAAATTGCCCCATAGTGTTCAGGGATGTGTAGATTAGGTGGGTTTTAGGGGGATGGGTCTGGGTGGGATGCTTTGAGGGTCAGTGTGGACTTGTTGGGCAGAAGGGCCTGTTTCCACACTGTAGGGATTCTATGAGTTCTATTTTTCACTGGAGCATAGGAGGCTGAGGGGTGGCCTTATAAGGGTTTATAAAATCAATAGGGGTATCGATAAGGTTAATAGTAGAGTCATTTCCCTAGTGTGGGGGATTTCAAGACCAGGGGGCATATATTTAAAGTGAGATTAGAAAAATTTTAAAAGATATGTTGGAGCAACGTTTTTTACACAGAGATTGGTTTGTGTGTTGAAAGAACTTCCAGATGAGTGGTGGATGCGGGTACAGTTACAGCATTTAAAATACATTTGGATAAGTACATGAATAAGAAATATTTGGAGGGATATGGACCAAGAGCAGGCAGGTGGGACTTGTTTAGTTTGGGATTATAGTTGGCATGGACTGGTTGGACCGAAGGGTCTGTTTCTGATGAAAGGTCCAGACCCGAAACGTCAGCTTTCCTGCTCCTCTGATGCTGCCTGGCCTGCTGTGTTCCTCCAGCTCCACACCTTGTTATCTCAGACTCCAGCATTGGCAGTTCTTACTATCTCTGTTTCTGTGCTCTGTGACTCTATGTTCTGAAATGGAGTTCTCTGGCCCAGTCTGGGCCAACTAAATTAGTCTTTATTCTAGTTAGATTGGAGGTGAGGTGTATCTAAAATTGCTCAGGATTCGATCACTCCACTGACAAATATGCCATAGTCCTAGTGGGCCATAAAACCACCCTCTCATTTCCAGAAGTTGGTTGCTTAACCTGAGGGTCACTGCAACTCAAACATGGGGAAAGTGATCATGAAGGACAGCTCTTCATCATAACCTCAGCTGGTGCAGGAAATGAACTCATGCTGTTGGCATCATTTGCATTGAAAACCAACCAGCCAGGCAATTGAGTTAATTGAGTATCACAGCAGCTGGCAGAAGACAAGGAATAAAAGAGAGGGGAGAGCAAGAGAGAGAGAAAAGAGACCGAGGATCTGCTGATGGTTAAAAAAAAAACCCGAAAGAACTGCGGATGCTGTAAATCAGGAACTAAACCAAATTTGCTGGAAAAGCTCAGCAGGCAGCATCTGTGACGAGAAAATCAGAGTTAACGTTTTATGTCTGGTTCTGAGGAAGGGTCACCGGACCCGAAACGTTAAATCTGTTTTCTCCTTCACAGATGCTGCCAGACGTGCTGAGCTTTTCCAGCAACTTTGGTTTTGCTCTGCTGATGGTGTTCTGTAGCGGGAATGAAGATGAGACTTTGGGCTATTTCTCACAGTGCGTGTTAATTATTTTTTTCCAAAGGGAACACCTTGCGCAGTTTGTCTACCTCAGCTCCCTTGAAAAGAACAATTTTGCCCTTAAACGGTTGAATCAGGTGCGCTAAACTAATGGCGTATCAGGATATTGGGCTTTCCTGGATCGCTTTAAAATGAAATGAAAGCCTTGTGCAAGCCAACAATTTCTGTTCCTCAGGCAATGTGGTTGAGTAGAAGATGGATGATGGAATAGATCAAGTGAAGCCAGAGAGCAGAGAGAGATTGCAAACTCTTCCTCTCAGTCGGCTGACAACATTCTTCATTTCAACAGTGAGGCGAAAATGAATGAAAGATTTGAGCCAAAGGCAGAACAGAAGATAAAAAGGACCCACTGGTAAAAGAGTACAACTGGAACAACCTCAACATAATTTTGATTCTGATTGTTTGAGAAACGCTGCGGATAATTCATAGAAATGACGAGGCTTCAGTTTCACTGGTATAACATCTCCTCAATACTGTTTTGGACTAATTCTTCTATGAAGAAAAATGTAAATTCCAGCTCTTAATCTGAGGAACAGTCTGGGCTAATGTGCTCTCGAACAATCCCCTAACGCTCAGCAATAACTTGACTGCAGCAGTTGAGAAATATTAGCTGCTTCTCGTGCTCTATTGATCACTGAAGCTTGCCAGGAGTGTGGCAGGTTCTACTGAGTACATTTTTAACAATGACCTCCCTCCCCACTGCACACACACACACAAAAACACAGTCAGTCACAAACACACACACACATAAACTCACTCACACACTCTCTCACACACACACACACACACACACAAATACAGTCAGTCACAAACACACACACATAAACTCACTCACACACACACACACACACACACACACACTCTCTCACACACACACACACACACACACACAAAAACATAGTCAGTCAC
>NC_063352.1:5351862-5364362 GCF_021869965.1 Rhincodon typus | reverse complement strand
CAGGATGCCAGGTGTTGTTGGCTGGACCAGATGAGCTGCCTTCTCGCAGGTCTGTCCAGTGCCAGGATACTGAGGGTGCCATTCCGGAGGGAGTATTGGGATTTCTGACCCAGTGGCAGTGAAGGAATGGCGAGGTATTTCCAACTTCTGCCTGCGCTCCCATTGAAAGTTGACAACGTTGGGTGGAAATATCCTGTCCCCACACCCCCCCCACCAGAATTCTAGCTGCCGAGATTTTCAACTACTCCCAGAAATATGTGTTAATTTAACCTGGATTCCAGCGTACGGGCCGGTTCTATAGAGATTGTGGGTCTTATAAATCGAGATTTACTGAGATCCCCAACGTCCTGCCGAGTGTAGGGGGTGGGCTTTAGGGGAACGGACCCCTCCCCCCCCAGCCCATTGGCAATCTAGAGGCAGCCTCACTTGGTCAGATGTACATGGGGGGAAGAGCTGGTCAGTGTCCTGGTGGCACTGAGGGAGATGTTGTAGCCAACCTGGTGGGTTTAGGGACAATGGTAGGTTGAGATAGCATGGCATGGTGTCTCAGTGGTTAGCACTGCTGCCTCACAGCGCCAGGGACCCAGGTTCAATTCCAGCCTCGGGTGACTGTGTGTGTGGAGTTTGCACATTCTCCCCATGTCTGTGTGAGTTTCCTCCCACACACCAAAGATGTGCAGGCTAGGTGGATTGGCTATGGGAAATTGCCCATAGTGTCCAGGGATGTGTAGATTAGCAGGATGGTCTGAGGGTCAGTCCAGCCTTGTTGGGCCAAAGGGCCTGTTTCCACACTAGGGATTCTGTGATAGCTTCCTGGAGGCTGATATCCTGTCACCAAGTCGCCCTTTATTTACACGTGCACAGTACATAGAGTGAGGAATAATCCCTGACTCTCCTTTTTATATCTGTCAGCCAGGGCTCCCTGATTGGCCCAGGTTAATAGCCCCAATCAGGGAACTCATACTCAGAGAGATTCCCCCTCACTCTCATTCCAGTCACTGCACAGTGGGGGAGGAGGCGGTCTCTAAATTCTTTCTCAGGGGAGTCCCATACAGTGTGCACTGTCCCTATGGTGGGTGGGACCCCAGTATCTGACCCCTGGTTGTGAGGAGGCCATTCCCATGGTGCTAATGGAGCTGGGATTCCATAATGTGTGTTGGAGGGTGGGGGTAAGATGTTGGTCAGTGGTGGGGAGGGGTGAGTGTTTATTGAGTAGCCCACAACTACTCAGCCTTTCCGACCAACGTGTTGGATTTCCTAAGGCTTGTGAAATGAGTTAAAAATGAATTCATCTAAAAAAGAAGACAGACTGTTGTCAGTGTTAAATCAGATAGATACATGCCAGGTTTTTCATTAGTGAGGGGATTATGGGATACGGGGAGAAGGCAGGAGAATAGGGTTTGAGAAACATATCAGCTGTGATTGAATGGTGGAGCAGAGTTGATGGGCCGAATGGCCTAAATTTGCTCCTATTTCTTATGGTCTTACAGTCTAAATGACTAACCAGCTCCGTGGGTGTGAATGGGTCACTTCCCTCTAGTCCAACACTGTGAAAGGATTGTGTCCAAGGCCCCCCTGGCTTCCAGCTTTGAATTTTTTTGTACTTTAACCTCTGACTCAAACACAGCAACCCATGCCTGAGGTTTATGATCCAGACAATAGCATTTTACAGCATCGAAACTGGCCATTTAACCCAAGTGTTCGATATTGGTGTTTATTTGTTACACAGCCCTCCTTCCAACTCACTGATCTGCCCTCTCCACGTAAGGTTCCTAATCCCTTTCTCCCTCATCACAGAACCATACAGTACAGAAGCAGCCCTTCGGCCCATCGAGTCTGTAGCACCAAAGATATGCTACATACCTATACATAGTCCCTCTTTCCCACAAGCCCCATAGCCTTGAATGTTATGACAGTTCATAAGAACATAAGAATTAGGGGCAGGAGTAGACCACCCGGCCCATTCATTTTGAAGCTATGCCCTCTTGTTCTCGTTTCACCTGCTCGTAGAAACAACATCCCTGCTTCTATCATGTCTATTCCCTTCATAATTTTATATGTTCAAGTGCTCATCCAAGTACTTTATAAAGGTTTCCCACCTCAATTACCATCCCATACAATGCATTGCAGACCCTCTCCACCTTCTGGGTGAAAAAACACTTTGCTCAAATCATTGGACTGTGTTGACTAGCTTCCCTTTGAATGTATTCATGTCAAACATCCTGAGACCAAGTCCCACATTCTTACCACCTACTGTATAACGAGTTCTTTCCTAAATCTTCACTCTTCATTCTCGAGGCCAGGCTTGTTTTGGATTACAGCAGGCCCTCTCCCTCCTCCCTACGGCTCACATTATTGAGGTTACAATAACAGCTCAGTTACAGCTCTACAGCGATAGGCTGCTCCTGGGACCTGCTCCTCCAATGTAGCTAGCAACAGAGATGTTACATGAAGTGGCCTAGCTAATGGTCAATAAATAAGCAAGAGTGCACTCCAACTTAATTCTAAGTCTTGGCCCTGTCAGTGGGGTCCAATGCTGATGGGACTAAGGTTTGAAGTGAAGCGTTGGAGACTTTGATGGGAAATACAGTCATACAGGGAGGGGTTGGTTTCTGGGTCACACTACCTGAGAGCATGCTGAAGGCAGGTTCAATGAGGAGGCTCAAAGGGAAGTTGATGGTTATTTGAAAAGGGACAAGGTTACAGAGAGAGGGCAGGAAGTGAATTGCTCCTTCGGAGGGCTAGTACAGACGCAATGGACCAAATGGCCTCCTTTGGCTCTCTATTATTCTATAATTCCATTGGCATCCCACTTTAGAGATTATTTGCTGAAACGTAAGGATATGAAATGAGAAGGATGGGAGCACATGGATGAAGAGAGTGGTCTGTCATACTGACCTCTACATTGCATATACCTCCTTCTATCTTCCCCTAGACCATGACCCCACCATGATGCATCAGGCCATTGTATCTACTATGGTAAGTGATCTCATTTCATCTGGTGATCGCCCCTACCAACTGCTTCCAAACCGATAGTCCCCCAGCCCCGCACAGCTTGCTTCTACCTCCTCCCAAAAATCCACAAACAGGACTATCCGGGCAGACCCATTGTTTCAGCCTGCTCATGCCCCATAGAACTCACCTCTTCCTATCTTGACTCAGTCTTCTCTTCCCTGGTCCAATCCCTGCCCACGTACATCCATGATTGATCTGACACCAGTTTCGAATTTCCAGTTTACCGGTTCCAGCCGCCTCCTCTTTACCATGGACATGCAATCCCTTTACACGTCCATTCCCCACCAGGAGGGTCTTAGGGCTCTCCACTTCTTCCTGGAGCAAAGACTTGAACCATCCCCAACCTCCTCTGCTTTGTCAAACTCATCCTCACCCTCAACAAATTTTAACTCCTCTCATTTTCTTCAGGTAAGAGGGGTGGCCATGGGTACCCACATGTGCCCTGGTTATGCTTGTCTCTTCGTGGGTATGTGGAACATTCTTTGTTCCAGTCCTATTCCGGCCCCCACCCACAGCTCTTTCTCCAATACATTGATGATATCATCGGTGCTGCTTCCCTCTCTCATCCGGAATTGGAAATGTTTATCAATTTCATCTCCAATTTCCACCCTGCCCTCACCTTCACCTGGTCTACGTTCTGCTTGCAAAAAAGACCTTGAACTACCTGTTGCCTGCCACTTCAATGCACTGCCCTGCTCCCTGGCCAACATCTCTGTCTCTGGCTTGCTGCAGTGTTCCAGTGAAGCTCAATGCAAGCTGGAAGAACAACACCTCATATTCCGCTTGGGGACCCTGTAGTCCTCTGGACTCAATATAGAGTTCAATAATTTTAGGGCCTAAACTCTCCCATGTCCCAGCCCCCCACCCCACACACCAGGCCTTGTTATCACATAGCCTGCCATTACACAACCCCTGTTGTTAGTCACTAATAGTCCCCATTAACAACTATTCACCCTCCCAGCCTGATCGTTATCCTCTCCTTTGTCTGTCCAACTGCTCTTCTCTCTCTATGAGCTCTATCCCCACCTATCATTTACTCCTTATCCCCTCCCCCAACCTTATCTTCTGCATTTAAATTGACGTTTTCCCAGCTACCATCAGTTCTGAGGAAGGGTCACTGGACCCGAAACGTTAACTCTGATTTTCTCTTCACAGATGCTGCCAGATCTACTGAGCTTTTCCAGCAACTTCTGTTTTTGTCCCCAAATGTTACCTGGATTTACAGTCCAGCGATAATACCTCTAGACCATCGCTTCCCGTTGGGTGATCGATGTAAAGATGCTAGGATGACCCAGCTGTTTTTCAGGAATTAGCTGTGGGTTGTCCCACACATCTGTACACAAATAAATAGTTTTGATATTGGGAAATGACATCAGCTTTGTTGGTGGTATCAGTTCAGGGGCAGGGGGAATTCAGATAAACAACAAAGGGGGTTACCTAACAGATGGTGAGAGTTGGCAGATGCCATTCGGTGCAGAGAGATGTGAAATCCTGATATTCAGGAGGAAGGGCAGCGAAACAAAGTCAGGGGTGTTCGGGTTTTAGTCATTTGACCTTGAGCTGCATCTGGTGCAGAGAGAAATCCGATCTGTTCCACAGTCAGAGGCTGTGAGTGTGGGAGCCTCACGCAGATTCTCAAGTCTTGAACAATGAGGCTGTTTGTTTTTGGGTCTGAAAGGGTTGATGCCGAGGAGTGCATTCAACACCACCTATCTTCGAGATATCATACGGGTTTGGTAGGATCTTGATGGAGCAGAACTTCCAATCAGAGTGTTTCTCATCGTCTCTGTAACTATGTCTATCTTACCAACGCAACCTCTCCATGCAGACAGTCCATGGGTTGCAAATAGGTTCAATTTCTGAGTCCATTCACAAGTCAATCTGTTTACAAGTCAGATCACAATGTAACGTAGGTACAGGGAATGTTCTTATGTCAGATCTTTAAATTTATATCCCCGTGTGGGATCCCACTCATAACTGCGAGCATTCATAAGTCAGAAGTTGGGAAGTTAGAGACGTCCTGTAGTTACACTTATGCAATAAAGCACATCTTGTTTAAGAAAGGAGTCTCTTCTCACTAGATTACCAAGTGATTTTCCTTGCCCACTTTAGACCAAGCAGGCTGTGTAGATCCCTGCCCTGAAAGAGAATGGAGGCAGCAAATCCACCATAAAATGACCAACTGCTTCTAGAACATGGTGAGCAGCGGGACATACTAATGTTCACACAACAGCCACTCACAAAGGGGAATTACAGCCTTGTGATTGGTAAGAACCAATTGTAATATACCATGGCAGTCCATTACATATTGGTCTCACTATCAATATAACAGTGAGGCTGTTAGCTCTCACCAAAATGTATGTATAAACAGTTCTGCAACTTTGAGTAAGCATTGTGTGCATAGATGACTGCTAAAATTGAAACTCTGCTGTTCAACAACACTCATGAAGCTTGACATCATCCAGGACAAAGCAGCTGCTTGATTGGCATCACATCCACAAACATCCACAAGCTCCCTCCACCATCAGTAACAGCAGTGTGTACCATCTACAAGATGCATTGCAGAAATTCACCAAAGATCCTTCCAAACCTGTGTCCACTTCCATCTAGAAGGACAAGGTTAACTGATAAGTGAAAGCACGCACCATCTGCAAATTCCCCTCCAAGTCACTCACCATCCTGATTTGGAAATATATTGTCATTCCTCCAGTGTTGCTGGGTCAAAATCCTGGAATTCCCTCCCTAATGGCATTTTGGGGTCTACCTACAGCACACAGGCTACAGCAGTTTAAGAAGGCAGCTCACGCCCACCTTCTCAAGGGGGAACTAGGAACGGGCAAATAAATGCTGGTCCCATGTCCTGTAAGTGAAGAGCTTCATCTGAGTACAACCAAGTACAAGTGATGAGTTTTGCCTACATTCATCTTTTCTTTTCATAAGGACTTCTTGGCAAGAAATTCAAATTGCAAGTCTTCATTCCATCCGTGTCTGATAGGAGTACACCTGATGAAGAGTGGGAATTGAAAAACTGATACACTTGCTCTCTGGGATGAACCAATTAAAAAAAGAAACTAGAATAGATTGGACTGCACTTTGGGTTTAAGTGACAGTTAAGAATGCTTTACAGAAGTGGATTGTCTCCTAAACCGCTCAATGAGATTACTGCAATGTATTATTTTTCCCTGCGTATCCATTATTCTTCCTGCAACCAGGCTCTGTCCGATTGTAATTAAATGTCCTCAGCTTGACAAGAGTTCATGTGAAGAATGAAATAATTCGCCTCCTGCCACCTCACAATTCCTTGATTTGTCACAATGTCTCATTCAATTTTTAGACTTGCCAAAGAGTACAGTACCATTCTGACATCAAAATGTAGATGAGCGATTTCTTTACGCGAACCAGACGCTGCCAATTCGAGAAAATGTCTTTGATTTGCTTCAGTACTTATTTGCTACTTTAGGATTTGATCCCTGAGGAATGCAAATTATTTTTCTCCTTTCTAACGACTTGAGTCAAATAACAATCACAATCTGTGTCGTTTTCTTCTCGGGATGTTGGGAATGCCACAGTAGCTGAATTGTGCCAATCTTGGCATTCATCGTTAAAGCCGACAGAGCCACCTCCCAGGGATTGGAATAGTCATCTCGTGTGGCATGATGTTCAGTCTCTGTGAGTGTGAAGAGACCTACTCCCCACTACACCCATGCTCTGTCTGGGGTGCTGTGAGTCATTGATGGTTCTGTAGGTTGGAAAGCTTAGTCCTTGTTAAAAGGCTCTGTACTGGTTGATGAGGTCCATGATTTCATTTCCCGTGTTTGGCCAGTGGAACATATCTCTTGCCCTCTGCAGAGTCAATTCATTGATGGTTAGCATGAAGTTGCACTGACATCTTTCCTTTAAACTCATTTGGCATAATGATTCTATTTCCTTTGGTGTAAATGCCGTCTTGGGCTGTTAATTCATCTCTGTATCCTCCATGCTGTCTTACAGCAACAGATGTGTGCTTGTTGCTCTCTGGCCATCCTTTCGTCATTATCTTACAGCACTTGGAGATTTGATTCTAATTGGATAGTTTCCTTGATTTGGGCAGGGAGCTTGTTCTATTCTGTGTCTCTATTGGGCATCAGGAGCTGGTGCTACACGTTGAATCAGGAAGATTTCACACTCTGTTGTAGCATCTCTATTTTCTCCAATGGGGAGTGCTGCTCTAGGCAGCATGTCTGCAATATACCTCTGCCTCCCCTGCTCCCCATCACATCCAGACAGCATCCCTGTGACTAGAATAACAATCTTTACATGATAGAGCAGGGGCTTAAGGGAGGTGCTTTGAAATAGCCTGTAGTTGATAGGGTTGTAAAGAAGGCGTATGTTGTGTTGGCTTTCATTGGCAGGGGAATTGAGTTTAAGAGCCGTGAGGTTATGCTGCAGCTCTATAAAACTCTGGATAGACCACATTTGGAATATTGTGTTCAGTTCTGGCCACCTCGTTATAGGAAAGATGTGGAAGCTTTAGAGAGGGTGCAGAGGAGATTTACCAGGACGCTGCCTGGACTGGAGGGCAGGTCTTATGAGGAAAGGTTGAGGGAGCTAGGGCTTTTGTCATTTGATTGAAGAAGGATGAGAGGTAACTTGATAGAGGTTTACAAGATGATGAGAGGCATAGATAGAGTGGATAGTCAGAGACTTTTTCCCAGGGTGGAAATGACTATTACAAGGGGGCATAATTTTAAGGTGATTGGAGGAAGGTACAGGGGAGATGTCAGAGGTAGGTTCTTCACACAGAGAGCGGTGGGTGTGTGGAATGTGCTGCCAGCAGTGGTAGTGGAGTCAGATACTTTACAGACTTTTAAGCAACTCTTGGATAGGCACATGGAGGATAGTAAAATGTAGGATATGCAGGGTAGATTGATCTTAATAGGATAATAGGTCGGCACAACATTGTGGGCCAAAGGGCTGTACTGTGCTGTACTATTCTATGTTCTATGTAGTCAGATTGAACTATCCCTTTGTATCTTGCAACTAGATATTGAGAAAAGATAGTTACAAGAAAAGGTTAAGATACAGCCAGCCATTTTTGTTATGTGTAGGGTCACTCTGTTTGTGCTAAAACTCTGGTTGTTCTCACTGCTTCAAGTCCTGTCTCACACTGCAGGATGGCTTCATCATTGATGCCACAATGTTTCAGCTCTGGCATTGCACTTGCTGCTTGGTTTTGGTGAACATAGCCATATTAATCAATTAAGCACCTGGAGAAAACCCACACAGACATGTGGAGAATGTACAAACTCTACACAGACAGTCAGCTAAGGCTGGAATTGAACCTGGCTGTCTGGTGCCATGAGGCAGCAGTGCTAACCACTGATCCACCATAACACCCCTATGAATCATAGAGTCACAGAATCCCTACAGTGTGGAAAGAGTTCACACTGACTCTCCGAAGAGCATCCACCCAGACCCAATGTTCCCTCTCCACCCCGTCCCTGTAACACTGCATATCCCATGGCCAATCTATCTATATACACATCTTTGGATGGCCATGGGCGTGGGACCATGTACTCTTTCCTTGGTTAATGTCAGGTTCACTGTGCGAGCTCTCTCAAGTAGTCCCACTAGATTTCGACTGTGGTGGAGCAAAGGTTTCTTCTACTGTGTCTCCACATCCATAAACTGGCAGATCACCCACTACAGCTTTCACTCTGGGAAGATCTCACGACATGTGCCTTGATACTGTTCTGGAGCAGTGGGAAAGCCAAATGATATGTCCCACCAGCTGTATTTCCCATCATTAGAAATCTGCTGCTTTCATCCAGCTTCGTTTGCCAATAACCACCCTGTGCGTTTACTTGGGGGAAAGGTTTTGCCTTTGAAACCTGTGGCAAAATTCCTTCAAGGATCAGGAAGTGGCAGTGAGATCCCTTCAGGGACTTTATTTTGATCACACACTCAGCTTTCCAGGTAGTTTCACTGCTGACCCATTCTGCTGGTAGGAGCTGTCACTTGTCTCATTACTGTGGGAATTTCCTGAATGAGGGATGGACAAGGAGGAGGAGGGCACTGATGTTATATAACAGATTCTAGACCAGCTTCTTCCCCACTGTTTTAAACTTTTCAATGGACCCTTCAAATTTAATGTTGATCTCGCTGTTTGTGCACCCTCTCTGCAGCTGTAATATTGTATTCCTCACTCTGTTCTATTGCCCTATGCGTGGTAATGGTCTGCCTGTACCACCCACAAAACAAAACTCACTGTTTCTAGGTACATGTGACGATAATAAAACAAATCGAAAAAGACTGGAAATGACCATGAGGTGGTGATGCACATCATGATGGAACAGGGAGATCAGCACTCAACTTCCAAGAGACCGTGGAGAAACAATGGAATGGTCTACTCTGGAGAGAGACCAGATTAGCTACATTCATGTAAATAAAAAGACTCAGAGAGTTGTCACTTGTCAGTAAAAGCAGAGAAAACCAGTATAATCCTGAACGCCCCAGCAGAGAGAAGGAGAGCTGCCCCTTCAATGTGTAGGATAGAACTCTGCCCCGTATCTCATGGCCACACAAATCAGGCAATTTGGTCTGCATAGCGGTTATGGTTTCCATCTCTTTCTTTATCCCTGTCATATTATCATCAACCCCTCTATCTGCCTAACTCTCGTTCTCTTTCTGCCTAGGCTTCAGCATACATACCACCTTTTCCTAGCTAACATCAGCCCTGAAGGAGAGTCACACTGAAACACTAACTCTGCTTTCGTTACCGAGTTTCTCTAACACACTCTGTTTTTGTTTCAGATTTCCAGCAGTTGCAGTTCTTCATTTTATGTACGAACTGCCATCAGACATCTACCCATGTTTAGGCAGGTGTATTGAAAGTGGAAATGTGTCATCTGATGTGTTTTCCGTAGATTTATTCATTATACAATATACCTGATAGTGAACAAACATTTACTTAAAGAGGCTATACTTCCAACTGGACTGCATGGTGGCTGTCTGGGGCTTATATGTATGTTACAGTCCTGAGCTCATCTGTTCACTGATCTGCCAACCTTACCTGATCTCGGCCTATATGTGACTCCAGACCCACAGCAATGTGGTTGACTCTTAACTGTCCTCTGGGCAATTAGGGATGGGCAATAAATGCTGCCTGGCCAGTGATATCCACATGATTCTTATTGGAAAATGATGAGATAGTAACACAGAAGAGATATGATAGTGAGGCTACACTGTTGACACTAACAACACCATCTCAGATATTAAAACACCACGCCTACTTTGAAAGTCAGCTTAGAGTTGGGACCAGTGGGCCCTGAGATTCAGGGCATACAGACCAGTAAACCATTCAGCCCCTCACATCTGCTTCCCCCTTTCAATGAGGTCATGATTGTGGCCTGAAGAGCACCCAATAATCATTGATCCCAATGTTAGTCAAGAACCTATCAACCTCTGCCTTAAAAATAGTCAATAAATGTGTGTCAATGTCATTATCAGTATCATTGCTGCATAATTACCTGGTCTGCATGAGGGCTCTTGTGGTGCGGTGGTAGTGTCCCTATCTCTGAGTCACAAGGCCCAGGTTCAAGCCCCACCTGCTCTGGAGGTGCATAATGACATGTTGAGACAGCTTGATTGAAAAAAGAAACAGGCACCATGCAACTAAATTGTGTAGTTATTGAATTTATATTCCTCTTTCTCTCTGTTGCTTCCTCCAACAATCAATCCATTTCTGCATTACACAATCTAACTCCACACACACGCAATTTCTGTCAGCTTGTCTCTTATCGATAATTTTAGCTTTAAACAAGTTCCTCTCTTGTTTACTGGTACAACTGCCCACTTCATTATCTTTTCAATAATTTCACTCTTGCAGCATCTAATTGATCTTCTGATCCCTCTCTCAAGCCCTGATTCTCAGAAGGATGATCCATACTTAGACACTGAATCTTTGCTGTTTTTTTTATTCCTGTGCTGTTTATCAACTGATTAAATGTCAGCATGGCCCGGCACGTCTTTTAATTAGGTTTTCTGAAGTGACTAAACTGACCATTGCTCTAAAGTAATCCTCAATTCAACAGTTCATTGCTTGCTGCATCTAATTTAACTTCCATTTCCCAGCCTGACATGAAAAAGCTAAAGGTTCCCATTAATGTACCATAAAGAGAAATCACTAACAGCTGAAGATTGTGAGACTTCAGGACATTAAATCTTTCCTTTCACAGGCATGCACCGTGTTATTGGGGTATATTGTACTTTTGAACTTATTTCTTTATTTTTCTACTTTGTACCTAAGATTCTATAGCGAGGTACCATGTACCTAAGATGATGCTGGGAATGGTGACTTTGTACAGTTTACACTCTATTCCTGTATTCCTACACTTGAGGACTCATGACAATAAAACCTAATTCTAATTCTAATTCAAGAAGATGGCTCACCCATCACCGATACAAGGACAGTTTGGAATGGAGATTAAATGGGGTGGCACGGTGGCTCAGTGGTTAGCACTGCTGCCTCACAGCACCAGGGACCTGGGTTTGATTCCACCCTCGGGCGACTGTCTGTGTGGAGTTTGCGTGTTCTCCCTGTATCTGCGTGGGTTTCCTCCCACAGCCCAAAGATGTGCAGGCTAGGTGGATTGGCCATGCTAAATTGCCTGTAGTGTTCAGGGATGTGTGGGTTATGGTGTTATAGGGGGATGGGTCTGGATGGGATGCTCCAAGGGTTGGTGTGGACCTGTTGGGCCGAAGGGCCTGTTTCCACACTGTAGGGATTCTGTGAAATGCTGGTCTTGCCCCAGAATCTCACATCCCATCCATAATTAAATAAACCAAATTGATCAATGCTTTTTGTGTCTGGATGCCACACTCCAAGAAGGATGGGAAGGCACTACAGGCAAAGGTTCATGAGAATGGTTCTGGGGATGAGGAGCTTCAGTGGCAAGTCTAGATCAGAGACACTGAGACTGGACTCCTTACGGAAGGGAAGGCTGAGAGCAGATCTGACAGAAATCATCTAATGCCTGGCCAGGATTGAGAGAGAGAAACTGGTCACATTGGTGGAAGGATCAAGCACTAGAGAGAACTGAACAATTTATAGCAAATAGCGAAAGAAGCATCAGCGATATGAAAACCACCCCCCGCCAGCTTTGTGCAGCCAGAGAGGGTGGAGGCAGAGTCAATCGAGGTACTTATAATGGGAAAGGAAGAATATGCAGGGTTATGGGCAGAAGGCAGGGTGAGGGAAATGGGACTCAACAAGATGTTCATTCAGAGAGCTAGTACGGACACAAAGGAGCGATTGGCCTCCTTCTGCACTGTAATGATTCTGTCCCTGACGTTCTGTGATGTGGTGTATGTTACTTGCTGCAGCTTAAAATGACCCAGAGATCCTGGAAACCAGACACATTACAGTGACACAGACAGTGTCTATCTCTGTCACTGGGCGTGGGGCAGTGTCTGTCTGTGTCTCTGGGTGTGGTGCAGTGTCTGTC
>NC_063352.1:5343883-5351852 GCF_021869965.1 Rhincodon typus | reverse complement strand
TCTGTATCTCTGGGTGAGGGGTAGTGTCTATCTGTGTCACTGGGTGTAGGGCAGTGTCTATCTGTATCACTGGGTGTGGGCCAGTGTCTGTCTGTGTCTCTGGGTGTGGGGCAGTGTCTGTCTGTATCACTGGGTGTGGGGCAGTGTCTGTCTGTATCTCTGGGTGTGGGGCAGTGTGTATCGGTGTCACTGGGTGTGGGGCAGTGTCTATCTGTATCACTGGATGTGGGGCAGTATCTATCTCTGTCACTGGGTGTGGGGCAGTGTCTATCTGTGTCACTGGGTGTGGGGCAGTGTCTATCTGTATCTCTGGGTGTGGGGCAGTGTCTATCTCTGTCACTGGGTGTGGGACAGTGTCTATCTGTATCTCTGGGTGTGGGGCAGTGTCTATCTGAATCACTGGGTGTGGGGCAGTGTCTATCTGTATCACTGGGTGTGGGGCAGTGTCTATCTCTGTCACTGGGTGTGGGGCAGTGTCTATCTGTGTGGCCTGGTCTGCAGAGACAGTGCGAGCTACAGTAAATGGGGGCGTATGACTCTCACCACCTCCCTGCTGAAACACATCTCCTCAACAATCCTAATGCTGGAGCCAGGGTGCTCGCCGTCTGCTAAATACCTATTGATTCAGGTCACGGCAATGACCACTCCAGGTTGTATTTGTATTGCACCTTTAAATACGATGTGGAGGTGCCAGTGTTGGGCTGGGGTGGACAAAGTCAGATGACACCAGGTTACAGTCCAACAGGTTTAATTTGAATCACACAAGCTTTCGGAACGCAGCCCCTTCGTCAGGTGCAGTGAGAGAGAAGAGCACACAGACACAGAGTTTATGGGCAGGGAGATCAAGGACAGCGAGATCAAAAGATCATACAACTGGTGTGAGTGGGTGTCAGATGATAAGTCTCTGCAGGTGACCAAGAGATAGACGTTGAATAAGGTGTCAACAGCTGACTAACCAACAAAGGGATGACCTATAATCCGATTAAGTGAGGCAGAGAGATATTTACAAAAAATAAGGTGGTGCTGGAGACAAACTAAATGGCTGGAATCGCACGCCGAATTCAAAACTGTACAAGCTAATTAAGGTGGAGAGATCATAACAATTTATCAAGGTGATGCTGTCAAAGCAGGACAGTAAGGGAGACTTTACAGATGCAGAACAGTACGGTAGGGTCACCTGTAGCGCCTCATGAACCCAAGATCACAGTTGAGGCTGTCTTCATGGGTACGGAACTTGGCTAACAGTCTCTGCTCGATGATTCTGCGTTGTTGTGTATCTTGGAGTCCGCCTTGGAGGACGCTTACCCTAAGATGGGAGGCTGAATGTCCTTTCCCGCTGAAGTGTTCCCCGACTGGGAGGAAACATTCCTGTCTGGTGATTGTTGCACGGTTTCCATTCATCCTTTGTCATAGCATCTGCATGATTTCGCCAATATACCATACCACAGTGCACCCTTGCCTGCGGCGTATGTCCTTGATCTCTCTGCCTATAAACTCTGTGTCTGTGTGCCCTGTTCTCTCTCTGCACCTGACGAAGGAGCTGTGCTCCAGAAGATTGTGTGATTCCAATTAAACCTGTTGTGGACTTTCACCTGGTGTTGTATGGCTTCTGACTTTGCCCACCTTTAAAGTAGTGACATCGCCCAAGGACTTCTACAGGGGTGTTGACACCAACCACATCAACAGCTGTTGTGATAATAAGGCATCTGAAACACACCTGCACATGACCATCTCTGACACCATTTGTACTGAGCGAGCTGGGCAGTGGTCACAGTAAGGTCGATTTTCTGCCACTCTTCCCCCTTGAAGTTTGGAATCTCCAGGGCATCGACAGCTAAATGAGAGAAAGATCTTGTCTCTAACCAGATGCTTCACAAGGCTGTAATCAGATACGATGGACATTGTTACGAAAACCGTGTGGGGGCTGAGATGGTAGGGGTGTCTTCCTTGAGGTCCAGAACTCTTCTGCTATGTCCTACTCAAATCATTGCAACATCATTTGATTGGGTGCAGCTTTGTACAGTTTTCAGCATTCATCCATTTTTATACTCCTTGTTAATTTACCCTCAAAATTTATTTTCTCCCTCTTTATTATTTATTTGGTGACTTCTTTTTATTGGTTTTAGAACATTTCCATTCTCTGACTTGTCACTAATCTTTGCCACTATACATTTTGTCGTTCAATTTGATTCTATCCTTAACTTCTCTGGTTAATCACATTTGGTTTAATCCCCTTCCTAGAATCAGTCTTCTTCAATGGGATGTGTCTTTGCTGTGAGTTGTGAACTATTTTCTTAAATGTCTGACATTGTCCATCAGTGATCTTTTTCGTTAAACCCCTTAGCCAGTCCGTTCCAGCCAACTGTGCCCTGATTCTTTTGGAATTACTCTTATTCAGAACTGTTCAGGACAATCACTTCCAATCAAGAATCTCACTCTCAAACCAAAATGCTAAATTGTATAATTTTATGGTCACTGATCGCTAGGGGAACTCTTACTCTGAGGTCATTTATTAAACCTGCTTCATTCCAAATCACTAGATCCAAAATGGCCTGATCCTTGCTTGGATGCACAACAGATTGTTCTAGAAACAGTCTCAAATGCGCTCTATGAATTCTTCCTTGAGGCTACTTTTGCGAATTTGATTTTCCGAGTTTATAAGAAGGTTAATGTACTGCCTGTTTAACAGTGTCATTATTGTTATGGGGCCTTTAGACTACTCCCACCATTGGCTTCTTCCCCTTTTTAATTTCTGACCTCCACCATATCATAGGATCCCTGCAGTGTGGAAGCAGGCCATTCAGCCCACAGAGACCCTCTGAAGAGCATCCCACCCCCTGACCTTATCCATGCATTTCCCATGGTTTAACCCACCTGGCTTATGCATCCTTAGTGCTATGGGCAATTTGCACATCTTTGGACTGTGGGAGGAAGCTGGAGCACCCAGAGGAAACCCACACAGACAGGTGTTTGAGGGTGGAATTGAACCCGGGTCCCTGGTGCTGTAAGGCAGTAGTGCTAACCACTGAGCCACCATGCCACCCCAATATGGATTCTAGATTTTCCGAGATCATTTCTTACAAGGGGGCTTAATGTATCCCATGCTAATAAAGGAACCCAGCAGCCTTCCCTTCCTGCCTGTCCTTTTGTGAAGTTACATCATGCTGAATATTTAGTCTCAACTTTGTTCTCCTTGCAACCATGTCTCCATAATGGCTATAAGATCAGACTCATTAACCTCTACATGAGTTGTTAATTCATTTATTTTGTTCTGAATACAAGCTACATTTAAGTGAAGAGTCATTAGTTTTGTCTTTTCTCCCCACCTTGACCCTATTTTCTGTTTTCTTTCCTAATGTTTGTCAGTCCTTTCCTGCCCCTCTCTGGGTATTGTTACCCTCCTAGCTGCCTTCCACATATCCTTTTGCTTTGTAGATATTTTCTAACCAATCTGTTTAGAGATGTTATTACACACCTCCAAACCAGGTGGGACTTGAACCCACACACCTCCCCCCTCCAAGTCCAGAGGTAGGGATGCTACCACTGTACCTGAAGAGCCTTCCTTTTGATTTGTAGGCCTACTTGTCCTGTCTCCAAAAGCCTCTTCTTTAAGGGGTACATTTAGGCTTCACCAGAATTGTACTGGCTGTAAGGGATAACTTTATGAATAAACTTACTTCATATTGTCTTCAGTTTAGGAGGATGAGGGTTAATTTAACCAAGATCCTTAGATCAATGAAAGGATAGATTTTTGTTTAGGAAAGCTATCAAGAGATATGGAGTTTGAGAGGGCAGCCATGACCAAGCTGAATGGTGGAGCAGTCTCAAAAGACTGAATGACCCATTTCTGATCTGATCTCAATGTCTACTGAGGAACCTATGACATCAATTCATTTGTGCTACTAAAGGATTTCTGCCATGTTGCATGTTCACAGCTGTCAACAATATGAAAACAGCGGTGGGAAATTTAACATGATACTTTCACTGAGAGGAGCAAGTTAAATTCAAATCACTCACTATTCAGTCAATAAATTATCCAAAAGCTCTTTGAAGACAGTCAGTATGTTTTTTGTAACTTAATTCCACCCACTGATATTTCCTACAACCCAATAAAGAGTTTCAAGGTTAATTACACTCCAGAATGCCAAAAGATTTGTGAAATCTATCTAATCTGTCACACAGCTGGATATTTTAATTCTTTCTAAAGTAAAAGGATGTGATCTCTGATCAGCAGGTCTATACTTTATCCAATCTCAACAAGTTCATTTCCCTACTGCTAGGGAAATGGAAACACTTTGGAAGTTCTGACGAGAGTGTGTCAGAAGGTCTATAAATCTGGAGAAGTAGCAATTGCTCAATCCCAGAATTCCACACGGGGAATTCTGTTGCCCGTAAATGTGGAATGATAGAAAATAGGAGCAGGAGTAGGCCATTCAGCCCATCTAGCCTGTTGTACCATTCAACTTGATCATATTCTTGCTGTCTCCTCATACACCTTGACATCTTTAGTGTCTAGAAATCTACATCTTTCTTAAGGCACAGATCCTACAACAAGTCTAAGGGTAGGAGGTAGGCCATATAGGACTGAGATGAGGAGAAATGTCTTCACCCAGACAGTGGGGAGCCTGTGGAATTCTCTGCCACTGAAAGTGTTTGAGGCCAAAACATTGAATGTTTTCAAGAAAGAATTAGACAGCCTGTTCCAATCACTACACTTAGAGGGATTAAGGGGTATGGGAAGGAGGCTGGAACAGCCCCAGCCATGGTCTTATTGAGGGGCAGAACAAGTTCAAAGGGCCAAATGACCTAATCCTGCTCCTATTTCCTATGTTTCCACGCTATTGGTGTATTAGTAGTCAAAATTGTTGTGCCAGGCAGCACCGACAATCCTACCCAGCCCCCCCACCCCCTCCCCCTCCCCCCCCCCCCCCACCCCTCACCATACCTCCCACCAAACACAGGGGTCCCACATTCCCAGCTCTGTCTGGCATGTTTTTGAAGTTGAGTGGGAGATTTCTTTGGATGTCTAAAGGAAAAGGAGAAACATTTGGTTTAATGTCTGTCAAGGGTTGGGGCAGTAGGGCGGAAAGAACAGATCCCAGCACCTGGCCCAGGCCAGTCACTCTTCCACCACTATTTGGGAGTGAACATCAGCGGGGGACACCTTGAGGAAACAGGTAGAGCTGCCGTTTCACATTGAATAAAGAGACTTCAAATCCTGGAACATGTGCCAGGACCCACAGTGGGCCACCCTAACTGGCGCACTCCAGCCGTTACACATGAAAAAGTGAGCAAATGCTGGCCACAGATAATCGAAGAGTGTACATTAACAATAGTAAGTAATAACCAAAATGCTAAGTGCTGGTTATTTAAGGGCAGCCTAGTGGCTCAGTGGTTAGCACAGCTACCTCACAGCACCAGGAACCCAGGTTCAATTCCACCCTCGGGTGACCGTCTGTGTGGAGTTTGCACATTCTCACCGTGTCTGCGTGGGTTTCCTCTGGGTGCTCTGGTTTCCTCCCACAGTCCAAAGATGTGCAGGTTAGGTGGATTAGCCATGGGAAATTGCCTATTGTATCCAGGGATGTGTAGATTAAGTAGATTAACCATGGGAAACACAGGGTCCAAGGGAGAGGGTGGGATGCTCTTCAGAGGGTCAGTGTATACTTGATGGGCCATATGGCCTGCTCCCACATCGTAGGGGTCCACTGATTCTCCATTCTCAAAGACCTATTATGCTGCTATTGTTTACAAATATCAAGAGAATGTCCCATGGGACTACATTAAATATGATTAAACATGCACCCCAGGCTTGGAAACCTTTCTGTGTAATATACAGGAGATTGTGTTCTTGTTACATCACATTGGAACAGAATGCTTGACTAGCCACAGTTAATTGAAACAAGCATTTAATTTTAACTCTAATAGTTTTTGGACTTCAGGGTCAGCGGGCCTCTGATAGCTTTCAACTTTGGTTCAATTTCCCATCAGCTTCCACGTTAGATTTTCGGCTGATGTTCATTGATACTGTGTTGAGAAGACAATGTTGGAAAGAAGAACCAACAAGTTTGACAAGTCAGAAGCTTGTTTAGTCACAGCTCACACAGTGGGGCTGGGCACCAAACCAAAAACCACTCATTTGCAAATGTTGAAGTGTAGATCAGCCCTTGTTGGAATTATACATCCACACATGTGCGGCATTTGTTCATTGACATGGTCCTGCCAAAAAGGGAGAAGTGTCCCTTCCACGTGTAATAGGACTCTCATTCTCTTGCCAACAGTTTAGTGCAATCAATGGCAGCCAGTTTGGGCAGTCAATACCGCACCAAATGTTCACCATTTTTAACTAAAAGCAAATCCTTTCCTTGCAGTGGGATGATGAAGTCTCAGTTCTGGAGTGGTCACTGTGCTGAGGATCCTGGTTAACACACAGTCATTTGTTGCTGCTGTGTATTCAGGCACATGGTGGTAGTTGAAATACATTCATAGAATCCCTACAGTGTGGAAACAGGCCCTTCGGCCCAATAAGCCCACACCGACCCTCAGAACCTCCCACCCAGATTCATCCCCCTATAACCCACCTAATCTACACATCCCTGAACACTATGGGCAATTTCCCATGGCCAATCCACCCTAACCTGCACATCTTTGGGCTGTGGGAGGGAACTGGAGCACCTGGAGGAAACCCACGCAGACACGGGGAGAATGTGCAAACTCCACACAGACAGTCACCTGAGGGTGGAATCAAACCCGGGTCCTTGGCAATGTGAGGCAGCAGTGATAACCACTGAGCCACCGTGCCACCAAGCAACCAACTACTCGGAAATTTGAATCCATGGCAAAACACATGGAGCAAAAATCCAGCAGTGTACGACGCGCCAGTGTGCAGAAATGATCTAATTGAATCATTTATTGTCAATATTCAATACAAAATACAGAGAAAAGTGTGCACCGACACCCTGCATACGCCGCATTCACATTAACTTAGAATAATATAAAAATAAAGAAAGATAAGTTAAACAGTGTCTAAAATTTCCTTCTCCACTGCTACAATCCCACTCTGGGTTACACCAGCTCACACAGTGCCACTGCCAGGGGTCCACTCTGGGCTACACCAGCCCATGCCATTACCAGGGGCCCACTCTGGGCTACACCAGCCCATGCCATCACCAGTGGCCACTCTGGGCTACACCAGCCCATGTCATGCCAACACCAGGGGCCCACTCTGGGCTACACCAGCCCATGCCATGCCACGACCAGGGGCCTGCTCCAAGCAGAAGCGAGAGTCCCACTCCAGGCCAGCTGATTCTGTAGCCACGCTGCCTCTGAAGATGGCCCCGCCACTCCGAGGCCGATTAATCTGCCTTCCTGCTGAAGAGCTCTCTAGATCACATAATTTTAGGTGAAAACTAAATAAAACTGAGAGAAGAAGGAGGGGTAAAAGGAAAGAAAAAGCGGACTAAGTGGACAAGGCCAGGCACAAGGCTATTCCCCCACAGCCTCCTTGAGTGGAGCAGTCTGATGTTTTAGCGATTAGTCCCTTTACACACACACACACAGGATTGCCGTTTGTTATGGCTTATTGTCAGCCAGGGTCTTGTCTATATACTAGATCTTTTAACTGTTAGGTATGCAACTCCTCAATTCCAAGAGCAAGTCACATCTTTACTGTGGGATGTTGCAATGACCCACTGTGAGGGTTGGACTCTCCTGAAGCTCTCCTGCGCCTGACCTTCTGGCAGCAGACCCTGACCTTGGGAGGGGTGGGGGAGGGTTTTGCCTTTATGGAGAAGGAGCTCAGTCTCCATCCTCCCTGCCTGACACAGGGGCATATGGTGAAAATAAGGCAGCTGGTACTGATACTGGTGTTGGTACTGGTACTAGTTGTGGTACTGGTATTTGTGTTGGTACTGGTACTGGTACTGGTATTTGTGCTGGTGCTGGTAATGGTATTTGTGCTGGTACTGGT
>NC_063352.1:5317118-5333883 GCF_021869965.1 Rhincodon typus | reverse complement strand
GTACTGGTATTTGTGCTGGTGCTTGTACTGGTATTTGTGCTGGTACTGGTACTGGTATTTGTAGTGGTGCTTATACTGGTATTTGTACTGGTACTGGTACTGGTATTTGTGCTGGTACTGGTGCCACGACTGCTATTGACACTCAAAGGCTGTGGATCGTAGAGTCATAGAGATGCACAAAAAAAAGCTTTAGCTTCTTGCACTGTACCACTGTCCCCAGTTCTCTCTGCTCATTCCCAGGCACAGACAAGCTGGCACCACCCTCAAATCACAACAGCCCTTTTTCAGACAGAAACAGCTTTTATTTTATCCATTTACAATTCTTGGCACAAACTAGTGGCCAGTTGGAGTGGAGCCCGCAACACTGACTGTGCCAAGCCGCCAAGTGCACCTTTACTGCTGTTTCTTCCCCATTCAACATCAACTTTCTTTTCTGACTTGATCTCAGGTTAAAGTGAGATGCCATGACCTTGAATTCTAACCCCCGAGACTGACACAGATAGCGATTCAGTGAAAGCTGAATCCTCTCGATGCTCTATTTTCAGAACTGGACATGGCAGGACGCCTTCTGAGGAGGTTGGGGAATGGCTTTGTTTCTGTCACACGAGAACTGCATAATGTCAACGCTGGGTTCACAGTTAGCACATCGACATCTGCACTGCATTGTTCAGAGATGCCTCCAAACTGAAATGGTTCCAATGTTAACGTGGTAAGAACATTGTGGATATCGAAACATAGAAATCTGGAGCAGGTGTAGGTCATTCGGCCCTTCGAGCCTGCTCCACCAGTCAATATGATCATGGCTGATCATCCAACTCTGTCCCCAGCTCCCACTTTCTCCCCATACTCTGTGATCCCTTTAGCCCTGTGAACTAATTTAACTCCATCTTGAAAACATTCAATGTTTCGACCTAGAACACATTCTATGGGAGAGAATTCCACAGGTTCCCCGCTTTCTGAGTGAAGACATTTCTCCTGATCTCAGTCCTAAATGTCCCACCCTGTGTCCTTAGATCGTGACCCCTGGTCGTTGGGATCATCCTTCCTGTATTTACCCTGTCGAGTCCTGTTAGAGTTTTGTAGGTTTCTATGAGATTCCCCTTATTCTTCTAAACTCCAGTAAATACAGACCTAACTGATCCAGTCTCTCTTCAGACATCAGTCCTGCCATCCCAGGGATCAGTTGGCCCATATTCCCACTTTTTCTCTCCATATCTTTTGAAGTGTTAAAAATCTAAAAATTTCTTACGATCTTTCCTGAATTTACCCAATGACCGGGTCTCCATGGCTTTCTATGATCGAGGATTCCACACAGGATGCTCACTCTCTGAGTGAAGAAATGTCTCCTCATCTCAGTTCGACATGGGCTATCCCAATATCCTGAGACAGTGACAGCCTGATTCTCAAATCCCCGACCAGGGGAAACACATTGACACACTCAGGCCACATGTCAACGCTTCACCCTTGCTGTGACCCCCGGGTGTGGGTGAAATATCAGTGAGTGGGTTGGGTGTTTAAACAGCAAGATACAGGCATGAAGAAACATCTGAGGCACATCCCATTTTGTACACTCTGTCGGTGTCAATGCTGAGACCAGATGGACCATTGGATTAGGCTATGACCACAGGGTAAGGGGCCCAGTCAGGTTTTAAAAAGAACATTCATGGGATGAGACATCCCTGCCAGCATTTATTGCCCATCCTTAATGTATGAAATAGGAAAAGATGAAGGCCATTCAACCCCTGAACATTGCTCTGCAATAATCACTAACGTTAGAGCCAATCCCAGGGCAGTCATATCTCAGCCTTCACTCCACATTGATGTCTGGGAGCTCACAACCCTGACTGCTTGACCTGTGATCCCTGCCAGGGGTCACAACCCACGGTTTGGAAACCCCTGCCTTAAACTCTTTGGCTCCAGTTCAAGGCCAGCGAAGACTTAAGAAGACAACATCTTCTTTAAGATCTTCAGGCAGTACCTTCCAAACCCACGACCACTTCCATCTCGAAGGACAAGGGCATATGGGAACACCATCACCTCCAAGTTACCCTCCAAGGCACTCACTTGGAAATATATCACCGTTCCTTCACTGTCGCTGGGTCAAAATCCTGGGATTCCCTCCCTAATGGCATTATGGATCAACCCACAGCACATGGACTGCAACGGTTCAAGAAGACAGCTCACCCCCACCTTCTCAAGGGGCAATTAGGGCAAGAAATGCTGGCCCAGCCAGCGACGCCCACATCCCACAAGTAATAAAAACCATCTGCCTTGGGATTATTAGGAAGTTGCCATTTGAACGAGAGTTATTGTTATGTGGGATTGTGATTGTGTAGTTTGCTACATAACAATTGTCTAAATGATATTGAAGTCTGGACTGCATTTACCTGTTAATCAAGAGTGACAACATATTCCCTCTGGTTTAAATAAGAATGAGAAATTACGTTAGACAAATAGCATCTAATTTGTTCACATCCAGAACAAGCTGTTAGAACATGACAAATAGTTATTCCTTCTTCAAACGACCATGATGGGAGCCAGAGATTGGCTCACTTGTAGCTTGTAGTTTTGATTCCGTCTTTAATACTGTCCTTCAGCCTTGACTGGAAAATGCAGTTCCTGCCCTGTTAGTCACAGACTTACTGCCTTCTCTCTGGGTCATCATACACATGGAGCACCCTGTTCCCTAGCATCATGGATACATTGGCCATTGGAACTCCGTTTGAAAGGATGCAATCTTTATTCCCTGCCAACTACAACATTTTCTGAATTTGAAATAAAATTGTTGGGGCTGGGGTCTCAGGGTCTACAGGGTATGGGGCCAGTCAGGATTTTTTAAAAAATCATAAGATGTGACATCATTTATTGCCCAGAGTTGACTGAATTGCTGTGGGAATGGAGTCACACGTAGGCCAGACCAGATAAGGATAGTAGAACCAGAGGGGTTTTTCCCCTGAAAAATCAGCAATGGACTCATGGTCATCATTAGACTCTTAATTCCAGATTTTTTTTGGTGTGGAATTCAAATTCCTCCATCATCTGTAGTGGGATTTGAACCTGAGTCCCCAGGAAATTATGGGGGTTTTACTGGATCAACAGTCTAGTGATAATACCACTAGGCCATTGCCTCCCCAGAATGGTCATGCCTTGTACTCCCAGCAAATAAAGCACACAAGTGATTTCACTGAATACGACAAAAAATCTTGGGGCTCCCGCTCCAAAGTCTTTATCAACGTTTTTTACATTTTTGTGGCAAAATTATATTTCTGGGCACTTGCCTATTTTGTATTTGATCATCACCTTCTTTGAGAATTCACTGATCATCCCAGCTGTCCATTGGGATCGAGGCCAGATCCCTTTTATCATCCCTGAGTAGCTTTCCTTTGAAGGTGAGATCTGGATTGACTCACCATCCAAGTTGAGTTCCCTCCAGGTGGTAAAATTGTCATTTTGATAAGCAAAGCCCAGGGCTCAATATGTGGCCAACATCGATGCAGAGAGAGAGTATTCTGTCAAACCTCTCGCAGCACATTCCATTAAAAGATCATACTGTCAGGTTGGAAACTGTCCCTTTTTATCATTACACCTTTTTTATTATAAACTGCACTGCACAAATCTATTTTTGCCAACACGTACAGTTTGACCCTGAAAAATTCTTTTCAGAGAAAGCTTCAATTATGATGGAATGTTTTGGAAAGAGGGACGACAAAATAATCATTTCAATTAATTTTGAAGATTTAAAAAAGGCAGCCAAGAATGTAATCGGATTTTCCATTTTTTTTAAAGCTCCGACTTAACGTATGCAAACCTTAAACCCTCTCCATAAGTCGGGACAGTAACCATCCCCTGATCCTCACTTGTGTCCTTTATTTTTAAGAAAACTTGTACTCATTAGAGGGTTAAACTTAAAGCAAATAGATTCTCACAAAGGTGGTCAATTATGAAAGGTAAACAGCCCACAAATTCAACCTTACCTGAGGTCGTGGAAGTGCTGGTTGAGCTAATATGGATTGCTATGGCAACCAGACTGCTGCTGTGTTTTGGGATGTCAGAGATTGAGAGAGTAACGGGAAGCCTACTGGTAGATTGCTTTCATGTTGTACTGTATCTACTCTCTGTTTCTGCAGTTCTGGGTTTGGAGCCTGTCTTGTTTTGTTTTTCATTCCCCTGCCCTACCCCACCCCCCTTCAGTGTTCAACATGCCATTTATTTCGGAATATTCCTTTCTGTAAAACCTCCTGAATTTTTCCATAATGCAGGAGGAGCAGGCACTGTCCTAGTTAGGAACCTCACCTTTTGAAGTACTTAAATGAAATCAGTTACGATTTCACAAAGTGGTTGATCGAAGAGTCTGCAGGAGAAAGTGCTCAAAACCATAAAATATTCTATTTTTGCCTCACAAAAGAATTTGGCTGGGGAAGAGAATTCCATTAATCTTACATGACAATGCAGCAGACTGGGAAGTATTTATTCCATCAACTAATTGTAAAAATACCCCGTGACAGAATATGCTGAAATATTCATCCAATTTAAGGATTGCACACTCATTACTCTGCTGTGCTGCCTTTATAACATTATCGCAAACTTATCCTGAGTGTGTTTTGTCTGTAAACATATAATTTGATGCACTCTCCTTTGTAATAGTTAATATAATAGACTCCCAGAATAATAATCTGACATAAGAACATCCCATCTTCATGTTTTAGCTCTTACACTGTTCCAGCAAATGCTAACACTCGATATAGACAGAACATCAAATTCAGTTTCCTGATATTTTGATGTAAAATCTCTCGGGCGAGCTGATCCACATTTTGTTTCTTGGGGGAAAGATTTCCCTTCCAAGTTTATTTCAAGATTTATTTTTCAAAACGCAGCTCCCTTCAGCTTCTAGCCACGCATGTGTGATACTTATTGGAGAGTAAGGTTTATTTAAACTGTGCTCTTTCATGGATTCTGGCTGTTGATGGTAAGGATGGAATTATTACCCTCCCCTTCCCTTATTAGCCTTGAACAGAGCGGCACATGAGGCTATTTCAAAGGGTAGTTATGAGTCAATCACATTATTATGGAGCTGGAGGCCAGTGACCTTCCTTCCTTAAAGGGGTGACCAAGGACCAAAGGGGTTTTGACAACCATCAATGATAATTGTCACAGTCACCATTACCGACAGTAGCATTATATCACAGATTTATTAATTGACTTAAAACTCCAGCAGCAGCACCGTTGAGATATGAACCCATGCCCCCACTGCATTAACCTGGCACTCTCGGATTACTGGACCAGTGACATTATCACAGTGCCACTACCACCCTGTGCACTAGTCTCCAGGCTGTGGTATGGCAGGGTGCCCTCACATCTTAGAGGGAGCATTACTGATGAAACAATATCCAATTATCGCAAACAATTTACTGAAGCTCAAAACTTCACACGCTGCATTAACTTTCTTCCGAGAGCTTTCTTTGCCCCAACCTGTTCGTCACAAGGGATTTTATCTGCAATGTCTTCATCTGCCTAGCTCCTCCACAAATTCTCTCCCGGACCTCCTCTGCCTCTCTACTTTCCCTACGATGCTCCACAGGACCTATCTCTTTGGCCAAGCCTCAGGCTTTCAGCCTCAATATCCCTTCATGTGGCTCACTGTCAATTTCTCTTTGATAGCACTCCTGTGGAGCCACCTTGGGACACTTTACGATGTCAAAGGTGCTATGGAAATGCAAGGTGTTGAGTGGGAAGTGAAGGAAAGCTGCTGGATATCAATTGAAGATAAATAAATAAAGAAGGAAGAAACTAAATTTCTTTCAAAGTGGGTTACGTGAAGAGAGTGACAGTGTGACCTTATAAAGGAGGGGGATGTGTAAAAGTTAATGCTATCATTGCTCAGATGGCAGTATTTTATAAGAAAAGTCTGGGATAGATAATGAACTTGTGTGACCTTTCTGTGCAATCTTTCAGAAACCCAAGTCATACTGTTTGGCTGCTTCTACCTATATCTTCTGATTTAATTTGCTGCCTGTTTAAATAAAACTAAAATGACAATTTCACAGCTTTTGACCTTGAATTCACTTCTCATGTTAAGGCACAATGACTTGTCCTAACAACCAGAATGAAATATTTGATGGATGTCTGATAAAGCAGCAAATATGTGTGCAGGGACATTTTTCTTTCCCTCTTTGTGTATCAACTCTATTAGCCCTTTTAGCTCTCAGCTTGAAAGGACAATTTTCTCCTTACAATTGCACACTCTGCCCTTAGCACAGACTGCAACCCATGACACTGCATTAATCTAAGACTCATTCACTTGAACATTATCTTCCCATTAGCACAGCCACTCCAATCACAGATTATCATTAACTAAGGAACACATTTGCTGGATTTCCATTGAATTAATTCACAAGTTTAAAAATGCTGCACGCTGCTGTTACTTTCTCCAAAGTTTTTTAGAATGTTTTGATGGCTAAATTAAACATGAAAATCGCTTGGACTACCTCGACAGTTATTCACCAAAACTGCAATTTCTGGTATTCGTTTCCAGAAGTGAACAGCCCAGCAGTGTGTACTATCTAAAAGATGCACTGCAGAAATTTACCAAAGATCCTCAGACAGCACCTTCCAAACCCACAACCACTTCCATCTAGAAGGACAAGGGCATATACGCATGGGAACACCACCCACCTGCAAGTTCCCGTCCAAGCCACTCGCCATCCTGACTAGGAAATACATTCCTGTTCCTTCACTGTCGCTGGGTCAAAATCCTGGAATTCCCTCCCCAGTGGCATTGTGCGTCAACCTACAGCAGGTGGGTTGCAGCGGTTCAAGAAGGCAGCTCACCCCCAACCTTCTCAAGGGGGCAACTAGGGACAGGCAATAAATGCGGACCCAGCCAGCGATGCCCACATCCCTCAAAATGAATAAATTTTTTTTAAAAATCATGGTTGTTTTGTGAAGAGGACTTTGGAATTAATGCTCTCAAAAGTGCCCACTTATCCTGTTTCTCATGTTGTGACATTCAAAAGGCTGAAATCAGGCCAGTTTGTCTTCAGATTTTATAAGTTATTCATATGTTCTTTGTGCAGATTTTGTACTTAGCAGGATGCGACTACCCAGTTTTATGACCTTGCGAGGCGAATATCTTTGCACTAATGAGGATCCTAGGGCAGACAAGCATTCATAGAAAGCTGATGGCTCAAATAGAAGCAAAGTACTTTGGATGATGGAAGAAGTTCTTCAGAAAACATTCTGAAGGACAACCAAACCGGACCTGAACCGTTCATAGACTCCTACAGGGCCTTCAGCCCATCGAGTCTGCACCAACAAAAAACTACTCTAAATCTACACTAGTCCCAATTTCCCACACTAGAATGATATCTTTGAACGTTATAACGTTCCGAGTGCTCATTCAAGTACTTTTTGAAGGTTGTCAGGTTTCCTTTCTCCTTCTTATTCGGTCCTGACTATTCCTCGGCATCCAGGGTTCACTCGGCTTGTTCCTCACCCGAAAGGGAACATGTTGAAACCAAGCTCCTCCTGCCTTTAATTAAAAATCCAATTTCCAAAATGATAATGATAAGTGCATTATCCCTTAATCAGACCACCATTTCACAAAAACATGTTTCTCGTGTCGCATTTGTTCATGCCTATCGCATTGTTTTGGAAGGGAGATCATTATCGACAAAGGCACACCAACACAAAACACAGACAGAGCTGGCAGTACAGTAACAGCCTTTGGGTATTAATCCTGAGACTCAGGTAATGTTCTGGGGACCTGAACCATAACTGATGGTTGAATTTGAATTCATTAAAAATCTGGAATTAAGAGTCTGATGTGACCATTGTGAATTGTCAGTAAAAACACATCTGGTTCACTAATGTCCTTGAGGATGGAAATCTGCCCTCCTTGTCTGGTCTGGCCTACGTGACTCCAGACCCACAGCAATGTTCACCCTTACCTGCCCATTGGGGCAATTATGGATGGGCAATCAATGTTAACCTGGCCAGTCACACCCACACTTTCTGAATGAATAAAAGAAATTGGGCCCAGTAAAGCTGTCAAGGTAATGGAGATCAGGACAGCAGAAAATATTTTTGTTCACCAATGTTTAACCTTGACTGGATGCCTCTCACTGTCTCATTGTTCAATCTATCTATATAAGATTTGAATAGTTGCAGATGACACAAAAATAGGTGGAAAGGCAAGTGGTGAGGATGCCACACAGAGTCTACAGAGGGTAAGCCAGTGGGCAAAGACTTGGTGATGGAATATAATGTGGGGAACTGTGAAGTTATGTACATTGGCAGGAAGAAAAGAGGAGTTGAATATTATTTAGACGGAGAAAGCGCAGAAAGCCCTAGTACAGAATAAATTGGGTGTCCTACTGCATGAATCACAAAATACTAGCATTCAAGTTCAGTGGTTAATAGGGTGTGCCAGCCTTTATTTGAAAGGAAATGGAGTATAAATGGCCTGGCTAAAACTGTACAAGGCACTAGTCAGAGCACATACTGGAATATCGTGAATGGTTTCAGGCACCTTATCTGGATGCAGTGCAGGAAAGGTTCACTAGGCTGATCTCAGGTATGGAGGGACTCTCTTATGAGCTGAGATTGAGTAGATTGGGCCTGTACTTTTGCGATTTAGCACAATGAGAGACAACCTTATTGAAACATGCAAGATGCTTAGGAGATGTAACAGGGTCAATACCCTGTTGGGAAAATCTAGAAGCAGAGGGCATACTCTCAGAGTAAGGGGTCACACAAAATAAAGACAACGATGAGGAGGAATTTCTTCTCTAAGAAGGTTGTGAATGTGTGAAATCCTTTACCACAGTGGGCTGGTGAGGCTGGGATGGACAAATAGAATCAAGGGTTATGAGGAAAGGGCGGGAAAGTGGAGTTGAGGATTATCAGATTAGCCATGATCTCACCGAATGTGAAACAGGTTCAAATGGACTGAATGGCCTAATGATGCTGTTATGTCTAATGCTCGAATTGCTTTCACCTAAAAGCAGGTAGAGAGTGGGAATGGAAGGGAAGGGATTGGGTACAGTGATGACTACGGAAAGTTTTGCTGCATTTGAAATTTTGGAAACTTCTTGGAAGACCATTTGTCCTTTACCTGCCTCAGGGTGTCATCACTCAGCTGTGGGATTGTGGGATTTCCACTGTCAAGACCATGAGTCAAGATCCCAAAATACCGTGGACATTTTTAACTTGTAATTCCAAAATGCATTTTTGAACAGAGAGCTGATACAGCCAAAAATGGCTGATGAGATCAATTAAGTGACTGTATGGCAAGAGAGACAAAGAGATGGATAGAATAGCACCTAAAGTTTCAAAGAAATTTCCAACAGATTGGACTGTGACCACTTGTGATTACAAAGATAATCAGAGGCTGATAACCTCTCCTCAACAGCAAAACATCCCCCTGCTGATAATGTTCTAAACCACAGAAACATTTTGTGTTTTTATCTACACAAGGACAGACAGTAAACAGCCAGTTTCAACTTTACTGCAGTTTACTAGTGGGACTGAACATTTTGTGTATCAGCTTGGCTTTGAGCTGTAGGGTGCTGTGAATGTCACAGTATAAGCACTATCCCCTAGTTACCCTGATGTTGCACGTAAAGACCATCTCCTCCTCTGACTGTTGCACACCAGTTAGAAAGAGGAAATAGGGAATTAAAAGTGATCTGAACGGTGGACTTCAATCACAGTCAAAAGGAACAAGAATACAGAACCTCGACCAGTCTGCAATGCTAAGAACCATGAAACCAACTGCTCAATTACCAATGTTAAAACTCCTGGTAATCCCTACTGCAATAGTAACAATCTTACACTATCTCCTGTTCGTGAACAATTCAGACTGATCCATATATCAGTTTCTTAGAACTTTTATCTTTTTGAACTCACCTTTATTTCTAATCTGTGTACGTACATGTTGCATTATTAATTCTTCCTGCGTTTTGGAAGGAATAAAATCACTCTTTGATAATTGAAGAGAACCTGGTTTCATTTGCTTCTTGTGAAAGATTTGTGTGAAAAGTATCCACTGGGGAAAAGGCCTGGTTAAAATTAACGTTTTGGAGTCATAGAGCTGTACAGCACAGAACAGACCCTTAGCTCCAACTCATCCATGCTGACCAGATATCCTCAATTAATCTAGTCCCATTTGCCAGCATTTGGCCCATATCCCTCTAAACCCTTCCTATTCATATCCCCATCCAGGTGCCTTTAAATGTTGTAATTGTACCAGCCTCCACCACTTCCTCTGGCAGCTCGTTCCGTACACGCACCACACTCTACATGAAAAAGTTACCCCTTAGGTCCCTTTTGAATCTTTCCCCTCTCACCTTAAATCTATGCCCTCTAGTTTTGGACTCCCCCATCCTGGGGAAAAGACTTTGTTTACTTACCCTATCCATGCCCCTCATGATTTTATAAACCTCTATAAGGTCAACCCTCAGCCTCCAACACTCCAGGGAAAATAGCCCCAGCCTATTCAACCTCTCCCTATAGCTCAAACCCTCCAACCCTGGCAACATCCTTGTAAATCTTTTCTTAACCCTTTCAAATTTAACAATATCCTTCCTATAGCAGGGAGACCAGAATTGAAAGCAACATTCCAAAAGTGGCCCTAACCAATGTCCTGTACAGCTGCAACATGACCTCTCAACTCCTACACTCAATGCACTGACCAATAAAGGCAAGCGTACCAAACACCTTCTTCACTTGTTGCAAACAGCCAAGGAGAGGGAGAGCTGAATAAATGAAGAGTGGAGTCCGATCAGCCCTCCTCAGCAGGGTATTCTGTCTGTGACTATAACAAACTGGGGAAGCAGGCTCAGCCAGGATTGGATGGTAACACTGTTTGTTGTTGATCTCCCACTGCCCTTGGGAAGCTGATGGTGTGCTGCTCCACCACACTATTGCCACTGGGAATGGGGAAGGAATCCGTTCATGGGCCTGGATATCTCGTTGTCAGATGAACCCATGTAGTGTCAGCCAATCACTTATCAAGCTCAGCAATGTATGGGGTGTACGTTGGAGAAGCAGCTGTGCAATATTCATCATTGTGTGCTCAAAGAGGGACCCAAAGAGGCTGTTCCTGGTCTTTGTCCTGGAGACTGTTACTTGGATGGATACATGGGATAATGGAAATGTCGGAACAGAATGAGCTGATGCTGTCTGGAGTTCAGAGGTGATCGAAGTGATCCTGAGAGACCAACAGGCTGTTTCCTCCAACTGAAGAGTCTAAGACTAGTTGGGAACAGGGCTGGGATGAGGACATCTTTCTTCTCAGAGGGAGATGAATTGTTGGAATTTTCTATCTCAATGTGGTGGACCTTCAAAGCTGAGATCATTTTTTTTTTGGATTGTGAAGCAGATCAGGCAGTGTGATAAAGGTAAAGTCAACATGATCCTACCAGACCATTGAACAACTCTCTCAGCAGAGAGAGAGAGACTACTGGTGGTGGCTTAACCTGAGGGTCACCACACCTCAGGTGAGGAGAGAGGTTGAGAAGGAGGGTCTAATCTGCAGGAAATGAACCCGCACTGTTTAGTATCAACACTACATTGCAAACCCAGCTGTCTAGCCAACTGAGCTAACCACCCCCCCCAGTTGCCAGTGGAATTTAGACTAACGACCCACAAAGATCTCAGTAAATGGTGGAGCAGGCTTAATCAGGGGTGTATGGCCTACTCCTGCTTTGGTTTTTTGGGCACAGGGTAGGCCATTTAGGACTAAGGTGAGGAGAAATGTCTTCACCCAGAGAGTAGTGAGTCTGTGGAATTCACTGACACAGAAAACAGTTGAGGCCAAAATAGTGAATGTTTTTGAGAAGGAGTTAAATATAGATCTTGGGGCTAAATGGATCACAGACTGTGAGGAGTAAGAAACGGGTATAGGGGACTGAGTCGGATGATCAGCCATGATCAAATTGAATAATGGAATATGCCCAAAGAGCCGAATAGCCTACTCCTGCTCCTTTCTTCTATTTCTTAAAGGATCCATCTTGCGGGCAGCTCAGACAGAAAGACGTTGTAAGATTTTTGGGGATATTTTAGAATGTCATGTAGCTTGTGGGCTTCGTGCACCGTTGCTGAACAGAAGTTTAGCAGGAATGAATATGCAGATTTGTCCTTAATTGGAAATGATTTAAAGTTCATTTCTCACAGAACTGTTTAATATATTCTGTGAAGTGTAATCAAGTGTAATTTAGTTCTTCTCAAAAAAAGCAATTATTCAATGTTCACCTTAATTTTATGTTTCAATTGCTCCATTGTAACAATCTCTTCATGAGTTAAGGAAATAGCAATGAAGGTGTCCTACTGTAATGTTTCCCTGTCCTGCCAGTCAGGGCAGATTTCACCTTTTATCTCGTAGATTCTTAATGTGATTTTATCCATGACTTTTTAACCAGTGCAACTTTTCATCTTCGAAAAAATTGCCCAATTACGGAAATTTACCGATTCACGAATTTTCATGTTTCTGCAAAGTTATAATAATGTCATTAGTGGTTAAGTGATGAGGAGAGAAATTTCCTAAACCCATAGAGAAAGAGATATTTCAGCTTCACATTTTAATAGAATCTCTGACATAATTTGGTTCATAATTTGTAACAGGAAATGAGTAATAATTCAGTCATAGACTGAATTCATTATAGACTGCTGCAGTAATTCCTGCTTCTCCTGATGTATAAGTTAATGCCTGATGTGAGGGTAGACTTGATCAGGTCAGCTTTAGTTTTTGTTATGCGTTATATGAGCTATATAAATGCAAACTTGCTGCTGATCGCATCTGGTGCAGCGTTCCCAAAACTTGTTCCTACTGTGAGACCATGTAGAATCCCTACAGCGCAGAAAGCGGCCATTCAGCCCACTGACCATCCCACCCAGACCCACGTCCCCCCTCCCCCCAATCCCAGTAAATCCCGCATGGGGTTTTTACCAGAGCTAAACCACTTAAATGTCAGCTAGAGGTCCCACCCTGGACTCCCAATCCCTTACTTTGAAAAGATTTCTCATGGTGATACCGTCACTGTTTCCTGTCTGAACTCTCCCCTGGTTAAACAAATAACAGGAACACTATTGAATGGGTGCCGCCCATTCTGCATCTGGTCAAAATTATTCCCATACCATCCATGGAGAGAGAAACCAAGTTAACATTTCAAGTTGAAAGGACCTTTCTCAAGGATACTGAAGGGGTCAAAAATGTGAACTAAATTCAAAATTTACCAAGATAATTAAACTATTTCATTCTAAGGTTTAAAATTAAATAATTATTCCACAATAGTCAACAAAGCAAATACTAAATGGGATCCATCCTATACTCTAACATCCAGACTTGGCATGAGTTAATTATGAATTATCAGGATTATTCTAATCAAGTATTACCAACAGATTTCACATTCAGAGACACATGCAACAAAGACAGACCTTACAAACCAGCTCAGCGGGGCACTCAGATTTTCGTGATCACTGCAAATCACAAATTCCTTCAAACTCCAACTTCCTCATGAGGAATTTCAGTCCCTCTCTATCTAGGAGTTAATCTGATCCCCAGTTTACTGTGTGTTTCATGGGCACAGTCTTCACCACGAATGCAGAACCTGCTCACCTCAGCCTCAATGGGATTAATTCCCCAAAGTTATCTCCAGGAACAGCTGCAGCTTTTCAACGCACAAAATTGGAGCAGCAGTAGACCATTCAGCCCTTTAAACCTATTCTGTCTTTCAGAAAGAACATGGCTGATTTGCTAACACAGTGTGGAGCTGGAGGAACACAGCAGGCCAGGCAGCATCAGAGGAACAGAAATCTGAAGAAGGGTCCCGACCGGAAACATCAGCTTTCCTGCTCCTCTGATGCTGCCTGGTCTGCTGTGTTCTTCCAGTTTCATACTGTGTTATCTCAGACTCCAGCATCGGCAATTCTTACTATCTCTATGGCTGATTTGCATGTGTTTCAAATCCCATTTTCTTCTGTACCTCCAAGTCTTTGATTCCCTCATCTGACAGGAATATCTTTGCCTCTGTCCTAAAAATATTCAATCACCCCACCTCTACCACTTTCTGAGGCAGAGACAATTCCAAAGAAACACACCGCTCTGAGAGAAAAAATTTGTTTCATCTCTGCTGTAGAAGAGAAACTCCCTAATTTTAAAACAGTGCCCCTTAATTCAGGATGGATCCACAAGAGGAAACATCATTTCAAGAACATTCCGGAACTTATACACTTCAGTCAATCACCCATCACTTTTCTAAACTTCAGTGGAAACAAGCCCAGTCTGTCCAACCTTTCTTCATATAGTAACCCTCTCATTGCAGCTGCCCTGGTGGGGTTATCACATGAACTGTTAATCCAGAGACCCAGGTGATGTTCTGGGGGCCTGGGGTCAAATCTGGCTGCAGCAGATGGTGGAAATTAAATTAAAAATCTGGAATTAAGCATCTAATGGATGCATTGTCAATTGTTGGACAAACCAATCTGGCTCACCTATGTCCTTTAGGCAAGGAAACTGCCATCCTTACCTGGTCTGGCCTACATGTGCCTCCAGGCCCACAGCAATGTGGTTGACTCGTAACTGCCCTCTGGGCAATTAGGGATGGGCAATAAATGCTGCCTGGCCAGTGATGCCCTCATCCTGTGAATAAATAATAAAAAAAATGCTCTCATTCGGTAAACCCTCTTTGAACACTCTCTAGAGCATACTCCTTATTTGCTTTAATTAGGATACTGAGACTGTGCCTGGTATTTGAGCTGTGATATCTCCAGTTTACTCGTCCTGTATCAGTGAACTCAATAACCGACCTGTATGCTGATACATTGCTCACCTCTAGTTTCATTTTGTTTTCCCGAACTGAGTTTACTCCTTTTAGAGTTTCTTTAGAGTTTCTTTCCCTGACCAATGTGTTCAACGATGTTATTATATACCTCTGGCGCAGGTGGGACCCATGCAATCTAGCTCAAAGGTAGGGACACTACCACTGCACCATCTTTGGACACTACAAATTTCAGTTTCACTGTGTTCTGACTTTTTTTAAGCTTCCATTTCCAGTCCTGTTCCAGAATTTCAATTTAGTTTGAAAAAAATGGAGCATACTCCCAGCCATATTGACCAACAAACTGTCATCAACTGTTGTAAAACCCCATCTGGTTCATGAATATTCTTGAGGCAAGTAAATCTGCCATCCTTATCTGGTCTGATCTACGTGTGACTCTGGGCTAACAACAGTGGGGTTGGCCCTTAATCATACTCTGAAATAGCCCTAGCAACCCCTCAGTTCAATGGCCCAGAAAGCATAATGCCAGTATAAGGGGTCCTCCATTTAAGACCCAAATGAGGAGCAATTTCTTCTCTCAGAGGGTAGTGAATCTGAGGATTTATTTACTACAGAGAAGGGTGTGTGGGGGCTGGGTCATTAAGTATATTCAAGGCTGAGATAGACAGATTTTTAATCAGTCAGGGAGTTAGGCTTATGGGGAAAAGGCAGGGATGTGAAGTTGTGAATGGTCAGATCAGCCATGATCTCATCGAATGGCAGAGCAGGTTGAATGGGCTGCATGGCCTAGTTCCACTTATGGTGTAATGGATAGGCAACAAATGCTGTCATGGCCATTTGTCTCATGAAAGAATTAAAAACCACAACGATTCCTTTACAGTGCTTTGAAGAGTTGAAAGTCCAGCGCTGTGTGTTTTGGGAATTGGACCCATTACTGCGAGAGGACCTGTGTCTACTTTATGGGAAATTTTGGCTGGTACCTTTGACAGTGGGGAAGAGCAGTAAGTATGAAGTCACTTTATTTGATGAGTCAGCCTGTGATGATTGAAAACGCTGAACTATCATTGAGTCCTCCTTTCTCTGGATAGTGGCCCTGCTATTCACCATCATTTCCTCACTGTGTCCATTCACATGTGGCTCAGGGTACTTTCGACTATCCCTTCTTCACTGCTGAAAACAACAAGTCTTCTTTTGATGGATCCTATACTGTACGTCACATTCTGGAAACTCTTGCCAGGGTAAGATCACACAGCTTCAACCAAACCAAAGACAAGACTTCAGAAAGCTAACCGTCTCTTTATCACCTGCCTGGTAGAGCCAAGCACCTCTTCACGGCCACAAAAACAGAAATTGCTGAACAAACTCAGCAGATTTGGCAGCATCTGGAGAAAAAAATCAGCGTTAACGTTTCAGATCCAGCGACTCTTCCTCAGAACTGATGTTAGCGAGGAAAAGGTTGGTTTTTATGCAGAAGATAGGGTGGGGGGAGTGGGTAAGGAGTAAATGATAGGCAGGGATAGAGCTTAAAGAGAGAGAGAACAGTTGGACAGACAAAGGAGTGGGTGATGGTCACCCTGGGAGGGTGAATAGCTGCTAATGGGGACTATTAGTGTATAACACTGGGTTGTGTGTAATAGCACATCATGTGATAATAAGGCCTGGTGTTTGGGGGGTTGGGGTAAGGACACAGAGTCATAGAGCTGTACAGCACGGAAACAGACCCTTCGTCCAACTCGTCCATGCCGACCAGATATCCTAAATAAATCTAATCCCACTTGCCAGCATTTGGCCCATATCCCTCTAAACCCTTCCTATTCATATACATGTAATTCTACCCACCTCCACCACTTCCTCTGGCAGTTCATTCCATAAACACACCACCTTCTGCATGAATTAATCTAGTCCCATTTGCCAGCATTTGGCCCATGTCCTTCTAAGCCCGAGATAGTAGGAACTGCAGATGCTGGAGAATCCGAGACAACAAGGTG
>NC_063352.1:5306192-5316718 GCF_021869965.1 Rhincodon typus | reverse complement strand
TGCTGCTTGGCCTGCTGTGTTCATCCAGCCCTGCACCTTGTTGTCTCCTTCTAAGCCCTTCCTGTTCATATGCCCATCCAGATGCCTTTTAAATAATATAATTGTACCCAACACCACCAATTTACTCTGGCAGCTCGTTCCATACACGCATCACCTTCTGCGTGAAAAAGTTGCCTCTTAGGTCCCTTTTAAATCTTTCCCCTCTCACCTTGGACCTATGCCGTCTAGGTTTTGACTCCCCTAAACTGGGGAAACGATCTTGGCTATTCACCCTATCTATGCCCCTCATTGTTTTATAAATCTCTATAAGGTCACCCCTCAGCCCCCGATGCCCCAGGGAAAATAGCCCCCAGCCTATTCAGCTTCTCCCAATAACTCAAACCCTCCAACCCTGGCATGGGAGAAGCTCAAGCCCTAAAATTGTTGAACTCGATATTAAGTCCAGAAGGCCATGATCTGTTACTTATAAATTCTGTGCCCTTGATACCTCTTCTCTCACTACACCCGAGGAAGGAGAACACTCCGAAAGCTTGTGTTTTCAAATAAATCTGTTGGACTATAACCTGGTGTCGTGTGATTTTTGACCTTGTCCAGAAGGCTGTAGAGCTCCCAAGCAGTAAATGAGGTGTTGTTCTTCCAGCTTGCGCTGAGCTTCCCTCCTCGTAGCTATAGTCTGTTCCTGTCCCAGGAAATCACGTAGTCAGCACAAGTCATGAATGCAAGGGATAGCTCCGATCCCCAAGAAACCATCCTGAAACATGGGCTTTCGGTCAAAGGTTCTGGTGAACATGTGTATGATGAAAGCAGTGTCCTCTGTCCCTGATACTGCCTGAACGATAGAGGGAGTTGTCAAAAGGTGTTCTGAATGACAACTGTCCATCTGAATCGTACTGTCTGTTTGTGTTTTAGCTGTGATTGGGGAGGCTGTGAGATACACAGTCCCCCAGCCCAAAGCATCAGCCATTTGATTGTGTCAGCTTTCTGAGCAGTGTAGTCTCAGTTAGTGCTACAGTGCGACAGGGTGTAACAAGGCCAGGATTCCTGGCCTGGCACGCACACTGTTAATCTTCTGGTAAGAGTAGATCATAGACTGTCGGCCAGCAATTGACATATGTCTCCAGTAACCTCCAGGGAGAGGTCAGTTCTGCTTGCTGAGACACTGATAATGCAGACCTTCCCAGTCTGTGCAGTGTGAAGTGTGAGGAGATACAGCCTTTGTGATGTCTCAGTTTTACAGCCCCTTCTCTGACCTCTTCTATATCCCCCCATCTCCTTCAGATAAGCTGCACAGAGAGGCATTACCTTTGGCAAATCTGTGACCCAATGAAAACAAGTGTAGCTGAGAATATTGTAGGAAAGTGGATATAGAATTGGATTGAATTCAAACCCCACCAAGGGCCAGTGTTGAAATTGAGTTCCATACATTTGATAATTTGTAGGATTGTATCAGAAATGACCTTAAAAACCTATTGGGGCCACTAAGTGATAGTGTTACAAAGGTTTTACAATGGGGATAAATGCCATTTGGTTAATCATGCCTATGACAGTCATCAAGCATCGATCTATTCTATCCCATGTTCCAGCACTTGGCCCGTAGCCTTCTGTGCTAATGGCAGTTCAAGTGACCACCTACATGTCTTCTAATGTCTCTGGGGTTCCATTCTTTCAAACAGAGAACCCCAGATACCTAGCTACTTCTGAGTGAAAAAAATATTTCCTCAAATCCTCTCTAAACCTTCTGCTCCTTACCTTAATACTGTGGTCCCTGGTTAGTAATCCCTCTACTAAGGAAGAACATTTCTCCCTATCTACCCTGTCTATGTTCCCAAGAGCAAGGTGCACCTCAATCTGATACCCTCCTCAGCCTTCTCTGTTCTAAAGTAAACATTCCCAGCCTCTCTAGTCTCGCTCTGTAGCTGGATCGGTCAAGCCCAGGGAACACTCTGGTGACTTCCATCTGCAGCCTCTCGAGTGCAATCACATCCACAGCTAAGATTTTCTAGCATCCTCCTGCCCTCTGCTCTTTAGTCACTGTAGGACAGCAGAATCTAACTCTCGCTGAGCTCCAGCATCCTCAGGCAAACAAGTGAATTATCAATGTTATCCATGAACAGGGACAATGCATCATTTTACAAACATTCTGTACTTTCAGCTAAATTACCTAATGCTCTCAGTAAACTAATGCTGAAGGAACTTTCACAATATTGAACAGACTCAGGCTGAACACAAATGTCCCCTTAATGTCCTAACTGCATACTTATGGTTTGTATCCTAGTGGTAATTATTTGAAGTATAAACCAGGAAAGCAGCTATAAAAACCGAAAGAACTGCAGATGCTGTAAATCAGGAACAAAAACAAAGTTGGTGAAAAAGCTCAGCAGGTCTGGCAGCATCTGGGAAGGAGAAAACACAGTTAACGTTTCGGGGGACCCTTTCCAGCAACTTCTGGTTTTGTTCGTGAAAGCAGTTATAGACTTGGCTAGATCCCTTTGTTGCCATTTGACAGTGGTCAGGAGTCTAAAGGGGAAACAAAGTTAACATTTCAAGTCTGGGATGACCCCTCTTCGGAAGTGAAGACAGTGGGAAAATGATGGTTTCTATGCTGTTGATAAAGTTGAAGGAGGAGTAAGCACAAATAACATACCTAGAGCAAAAAGCAAAGGAAGTGCTAATGGTAGTAAAGGAGAGGTGTAGGTGAAAAATGGGTGTTAATGATAGGGTGAATTGTAGGAAATAGGTGAGGTTTGCTGAGAGCAAGCCACAACCATAGGACATTTAGGAGAGGATGAAATCAAATGGAGGACAATATTAATGCTGTTAAGTTGTTGAATTCAATGTTGAGTCCTGAAGGTTGGAAAGTTCTAAAGGCAAAATGCAGTGTTCTACAATGGGTTTCACTGGGAAACTGCATCGACAGCTTCCTTCAGTTCCTAAGAAGAAACATATTGGAATTGAAGCATTTACTCTGTTTCTCCCCATAGATGCTGCTAGACCTACTGAGTTTCTCCTGCACTTTCTGTTTTGATTTGAATCTTCCTGTGCCCTTTCTAACTGGGCCTTCTCTAATGAATCGTTTGAAAGTAATCGAACAGGCTCCCCATTGTAAGGCTCCATCTGGTGATTCTGTGGCATCTAATGTTTCCCAATCCTTCCTTCCTCAAACATGAGTTCTAGTCTCACCGGCCACTGGAAAGTTGGGTTTACCTAAGAACATCCTTTGCCCCCCCTTGTCAGAGCGGTTTTTAGTCTCACTGTCCATGACAGGCTGTGAGTCTGCAACATAAGTCTGATTTGATTTATTGTAGTCACATGTATCGAAGTACAGTGAAAAGTTTTGTTTTGCAAGCAGTATAGGCAGATCATAGTAAACAAGGACATACAGATCGCAGGGTGCTTAGACAGAGCGAGGCATATAAGCTGCACAGGAGGGGCACAAAGCAAGATCAACATTAGATTTGAAGTTAGAGAGGTCCATTCATCAGTCTAATAACGGCAGGGAATAAGCTGTCCTTGAACCTGTTGGTGTGTGTGTTCAAGCTTCTGTATCTTCTGCCTGATGGAAGAGGTTGGAAGAGAGCATTACCGGGTGGGAAGGGGTCTTTGATGTTGTTGGCAGCCTTTCTGCAGCAACAAGAAGTTTAAATGCAGTCCATGGTTGGAAGGTTGGCTTCCATGATGGTCTGGGCTGTGTTCACAACCGTCTGTAGTTTCTTACAGTCCTGGGCAAAGCAGTTGCCATACCAGGCCATTATGCACCCAGACAGTATGCTTTCTATGGTGCATCTGTAAAAGTTGGTGAGGGACCTCATGAACATGCCAAATTTCTTAAGCCACCTGAGGAGGAAGAGTTGTTGTTGTGCCTTCTTGACCATCTCATCTACATGGAAGGTCCAGGACAGATTGTTGGTTATTGTCATTCCTGGGAACCTGACACTCTCGACCCTCTCAGCTCCGTAAAGCCAGCTCTTTTCACTTTCGCTGCCCTCTGTTGAATTTTATTGTCACTTTCACTCCCACGGTGCTCTGAGTTGGATATGTAATGGATACTCAATGGACAGACATCAGATAAACATCAGACATACATTGGACATACTTTGGAACCACTTTCTTTGAACGTACATCGCAATTTCCTCATTGCTGTTTATTCCCAGGAGTAAACCACCTGGAATTCCTAAAGCAGGATGGCTGTATTTTCACCACACAAACTGCAGAGGTTCAAGATATAAAACTGCCCCTAGCTCAGAGGCAACAAGGAGTTGGACCAGAAAAACCGAGGAGGGCAGTTTAACTCATATCCTGAGAAGAAATAAAAAGTTAGCACGGTGGCCCATGGAATAAATGCAGCGCAAGCACCTTCTCCAAAGCAAAGCTTAAGAGAAGGAAATTATCCTTCGTTGAAGGCACAAGATGGACTATTGTGAATTATCATTGGTTTACACCACATCTAATTTCTTTCCCTGATTTCATTCCATCCCACGCTTTCAAAGATCACGGTCATAAGTTCTGAATGACACAGGAATATGGTCGGTCAACCATATCTCAAATGGAGACTATTTAGGAAGAGCACAGGCAGGGGAATGGAAAATTAATCATTCCAACCAATTCTGACTATCTTTTCAGTGACAAATCAATCAAACTCCCAGCAGGAACTGTTCTTGCTCACTGCTCCCATGTCCACCCAGCCTCACCCCCCATCACTACCCCACCCCCGGGGGGCATCACTGACTACTCAAATGTATCTGTCAAAACAAGGCTGCAGCTACTTGATCTCTCGACAGTGAAAGAACAGCGATATATTTCCAAGTCAGGACGGTGAGTGGTTCAGAGGGGAATTTGCAGGCGATGGTGTTCCCATATATTTGCTGCCCTTGGCCTTCGAGTTGGGAGGGATCACTGGTTTGGAAGGTCCTGTTGAAGGACCCTTGGTGAGTTGTTGCAGACAGCCCCAACTGACATCACTGAGCACCCACGGTAGATGGGGTCAGTGCTGTAGGTGGTGCCAATGAAGACCTGAATGGTGTTAAGCTTCTTGAGTGTTGTTGGGGCTGCCCCCATCCAGGCAAGTGGGGAGTATTCCATCACACTCCTGATTTGTGTCTTGTAGACAGGGGGACAGGCTTTGGGTAGTCAGGAGGGGAGTTACTCGCTGCATTGATCCTAACCTCTGGCCTACTCTTGTAGCTGCCATGTTAAATGGTTAATCCCGTTCAGTTTCTGGTCAATGGTAACCCCTAGGATGTTAGTACTGGGGAATGCAGCAATAAGAATCCCACTGAATATTAAACAGTGATGGCTACATTCTCTCTTGATGAACATGGTCATTAGCCGGCACATGTGTATTACCAATGTTTCTGGGCACTTGTCAGCCCAAGCCAGATCTTGCTACATTTGAACACGGACAACTTCAGAGTCTGAGGGGTTGCGAATGGTGCTGAACATTGTGCAATTTTTGGTGAACAGCCCCACTTCTAACCATACGATGGGGGGAAGGTCATTGATGAAGCAGCTGAAGATGGTTGGGCCGAGGACACTACCCTGAGGAACGCCCGCAGAAATGTCCTCGAGAAGGGCTAACTGACCTCCAACAACCACAATGCTCTTCCTCTGTGTCAGGGACGGCTCCAACCACTGGAGAGTTTTCCCTCTCTTACCCATTGCCTTCAACTTTAACAGGGCCCCTTGATACCTCACTCAGACAAGGTCATCTCGATCTCAAAGGCAGTCACAGTGCCTCTCTCACTGGAATTCAGCTCGTTCCCCTGATTTGGACAAGAGCTGTTATAAGGTCAGGAGCTGAGTGGTCCTGGCAGAAACCAAACTGATTGTCAGCCAGTGCGCTGGTTATTCTCCTATAAGGGACGTTTGATAATGCTGTTGGGGAATATTGTTGCTGATGGTTTAGGGTAGACTGATGGGGCATGTACATCTGTGTAAATACCACCATCAATCACTCAGATTCCTCTTACAAGTGATCACAGATCGCCAGGAACAATACTGGGTAAAACAAAATGTCGCCAAAAGCCATGATTCTGAGGAAGAAACAACTCCAAACGCCAATCTGTCTGCCAGCCATTGACACCAGCCATTAACATCTCCTCAAACTCTCGAGATAATCATTACAATGTGATTAATGAACTTTGTTGGTTAGTACATTCTGTTTAGCTGGAATGACCGGTGCAGAAACAGATGGTGGAACTAACAGCATTATTCAATCAATAGCCCAGAACTCTCTGCTTGGCGTTGCTCCATCTCATAAAAACTGGCTCCAGAGAGCTTTCCAGTTCAGGATTATTGGCAGTTTTTTTTTTTATTTTTCTTCAGGCATTTGCATTTCAAATATCTTTACCGTGCTCCAAAACACTTCACAGCCAATGATTTACCTGAGAATTGTGAACATTCACATAATGTAGGTCAAGGCAGCAGTCAATTTGTACACAGGAAGGTCCCACAGAAAGTAATGAAATTAATGGCCAGATCACGCATGTTGGTGATTTTATCAAGGCGTAACTGTTGGTTTCTACAGAGCATGCAAGGCAAGTTTTTCATAATTCCTATGTCATAATTGTGGGAATGCTACAATGCAGTAGGAAGCCATTAAGCCCTTAAGGTCTGCACCAGTTTCTCCAATGAGCATTATGACTTAAAGTTTTTTCCCCATACCCTTACACATTGTGCCTTTTAAGACGATGGCAAATTGGAACAGAACTAGGCCATTCGGCCCATCAAGTCTGCTCCACCATTCAATCATGGCTTCTCCTGCCTTCTTCCTGTAACCCTTGATCCCCTTACCAAACACAAACCTATCTGTCTCTGACTTAGATACACTCAATAACTTGGCCTCCCCAGCCCTCTGGGGAAATGAGGTCCATAGATTAACTACCGTTTAGCTGAGGAAATTCCTCCTCATCTGATGTATAAATAATCGTCCAATACCCTCCTGAATGCTTCAGCTGGACAGGCCTCCAGATGGTACAATTCAGATCTAAGCCACACTGTGTGAAAGAGATTTTTCTCACATCGTGTTTCTTCTGTTTCTCGTTATTTACACTATCCAGGCCCTCCTGGTTTTGAAAACTTCAATCAGATCTCCTCTTAGCTTTCTTCTCTCCCAGGAGAGCAGTCCTAACCAGCATTCCTATCCTTCCTATAGAGCGGTGCCCACAGTTATGCGATACTCCAGCTGAAGTCTGGGCAGTGTCTCATGTACATTCCACAGACAGTAACAGAGCCACAAAGTCCTACAGCACGGAGGCAGGCCCTTCGGCCCAACCTAGTCTGTGCCGAGCAAAATATCCATCCACGCTAAACCTATTTCCCTGCACTTGGCCCATATCCTTCTAAACCTTTCCTATCCATGTATTTGCACAAATGCCTTTTAACTGTTGTTAATATACCCACCTCAACCACTTCCACTGGCAACTCATTCCATATGCATACCACCCTCTGTGTAAAAAGTTGCCCCTCAGGTTCCCATTTATTTTTTCCCCTCTTTACTTAAACTGATGCTCCTAGTCTTTGATTCCTCAACCCTGGGAAAAAGACTGAGTGCATTCACCCTTTCCATGCCTCTCATCATCTTAAGCACTACTATACGATCCCCCCTCAGTCTCCTATGCTCTAAAGAAAAAAGACCTAGCTTGTCCAACCAGAGATAACACAGTGTGGAGCTGGAGGAACGCAGCAGGCCAGGCAGCATCAGAGGAGCAGGAAGGCTGACGTTTCGGGTCAGGACCCTTCTTCAGAAATGGAGAGGGGGAAGGGAGCTGAGAAATAAATAGAGAGAGGAGGGGTGGGGCTGGGGAAGGTAGGTGGGATGGTGATAGGTGAGTGCAGGTAGGGAGTGGTGGGGATTGGTCAGTGAGGTGGGAAGAGCGGATAGGTGGGAGAGAAGATGGATAGGTCATGTCAGGTCAAGGAGGCGCGGAGGAGAGGGTTGGACATGGGACGAGGCCGGGGGTGGGGAGATATTAAAACTGGTGAAATCCATGTTTAGGCCATTGGATTGTAGACTCCTGAGGTGGAATATGAGGCGCTGCTCCTCCAGTTTGCGGGTGGTGTCATTGGGGCACTGGAGGAGGCCCAGGATGGACATGTCACCCAGGGAGTGGGAGGGGGAGGTAAAATGGTTTGTGACTGGAAGGTGTTGTCATTTGTCGCGAACAGAGGGCAGATGCTCGACAAAACGGTCTCCGAGTCTACGCTTGGTCTTACCAATATAGGGGAGGCCACATCGGGAGCATTGGATACAATAAACCACATTGGCGAATGTGCAGGTGAACCTCTGCCTGATGTGAAATGTTTGTTTTGGGCCTTGAATGGAGGTGAGGGGAGGGGTGTAGGGGCAGGCGTAGCACTTCCTGCGGTTGCAGGGAAAAGTGCCAGGGCATGGTGGGTTTACTGGGGAGTGTGGAGCGTACAAGGGAGCCACGGAGAGAGTGGTCCCTACAAAATGCAGATAAGGGGTGGGAGGGAAATATATCTTTAGTTGTGAGGGCGCATTGTAGGTGGTGGAAGTGGCGGAGAATGATACGTTGGATGCGGAGGTTGGTGGGGTGATTTGTGAGGACAAGGGGAATTCTGTCTTTATTTTTGTTGCGGGGAGGGGATGTGAGGGCACAAGTGCAGGAAATGCAAGAGATGCGGTTGAGAGCATTTTCGATCACGGGAGTGGGGGGATGGTGCGGTCCTTGAAATAGAAGGACATCTGGGATGTGTGGGAGTGGAGCTTCTCATCTTGGGAGCAGATGTGGCGGAGGAGGAATTGGGAATAGTGAATGGCATTCTTGCAGGAGGGTGGGTGAGAGGAGGTGTAGTCCGGGTAGCTGTGGGAGACGGAGGGCTTAAATGGATATCGATTTTGAGGCAGTCACCAGAGATGGAGACAGAGAGGTCCAGGAAGGGGAGGGAGGTATCAGAGATGGTCCAGGTGAAGTTGAGGTTGGGGTGGAAGGTGTTAGTAAAGTTGATGAACTGTTCAAGCTCCTCGTGGGAGTATAAGGCAGTGCCAATACAGTCATTGATGTAGCTTTCCTGTTTACCAACATCCTTCCTATAGCAAGATGACCAAAACTAAACACAATTCTGTAAGTGCAGCCTCACCAATGTCCTGTACAACGGCAACATAACTTCTACACTTCTGTACTCAGCGCCCTGACTGATGACGGCCAGTGTGCCAAAAGCTTTCTTCACTGCCCTGTCTACCTGTGACTCCACTTTCAGAGAACCGTGCACCTGGACTCCAAGGTCCCTCTGTTCCACTGCACTCCTTAAGGCCCTACCATTCACCACGAAACTCCTACTTTGATTTGACTTTCCAAAACGCAACACCTAACACTTATCTATCTTAAACTCCATTTGCCATTTCTGGGCCCACTTCCTCAGCTGATTAAGGTCTTGCTGCAATTTCTGATAACTTTCCTCACTATCCACGATACCGCTATTTTAGAGTCATCCGCAAACTTCCTAATCATGCCTTGTACATTCTCATCCAAATCATTGATATAGATAACAAACACCAATGGGCCCAGCACTGACCCCTAAGGCATACCACTAGTCACAGGCCTCCTTCCACTATTACTCTCTGCTTCCTACCATCAAGCCAATTGTGTATCCAATTTGCCAACTCTCCCTGGATTTCACATGATCTAACCTTCCAGAGCAGCCTACCACGTAGAACCTTATCAAAGGCCTTACTGAAATCCATATAGATGGCGTCAACTGCCCTGCCCTCATCAACCTTCCTGGTCACTTCATCAAAGAACTCTAACAAATTTGTGAGGCATGATCTCCCACATACAAAGCCATGCTGATTACTCTTAATCAAACCTGGTCTTTCCAAATGCATGTATATCTTATCCTTCAGAATCTTCTCAAGTACTATCCCCTTGCTGTTGTGTTCTATGCCCCTTGTAATAAAGCCCAGGGAACTCTCTGCTTTGCTAACTGCTCTCTCTACCTGTTCGGCTAACTTCACCAATCCATGCAAATATACACCCAGGTCCCTCTGTTTAAGCACTCCTTAAGTAATCCTCCTGGCTTGGCACAGCGGCCCCCCAGCTTGGTGTCCTCTTGGTACTGCATGGCTGTCTTCCAGCAGTACATGGCAGTCTCTCAGCCTGGCGTGGTCTCCTGGTCCCGATGTAATTCCAGAGTGATCTCCCAGCCTCATGATCCTCAAGGTGAAGCCTGGCACGGTCTGGAGCCGAGGCCTCATGCAGACTGGAGGCTAGGCCCAGTGCAGTCTAGAGCCGAGGCCCAGTGCAGTCTAGACCCGAGGCCCGGTGCAGTCTCAAGCCGAGGCCCGGTACAGATTGGAGCCAAGGCCCGGTGCAGATTGGAGGCTAGGCCCGGTGCAGATTGGAGCCTAGGCCCGATACAGATTGGAGCCGAGGCCCGGTGCAGATTGGAGCCGAGGCCTGGTGCTGACAGGAGCCAAGGCCCGGTGCAGACTGGAGCCAAGGCCTGGTGCTGACTGGAGGATAGGCCCGGTGCAGATTGGAGGCTAGGCCCAGTGCAGATTGGAGGCT
>NC_063352.1:5303282-5306182 GCF_021869965.1 Rhincodon typus | reverse complement strand
GGCTAGGCCCAGTGCAGATTGGAGGCTAGGCCCAGTGCAGACTGGAGCCAAGGCCTGGTGCTGACTGGAGAATAGAGCCCAGTGTGATCTGCGTTGGAAGACCCTTGTTCTGAACTTTTCTTTCTGCAATGCTGAACTTTTTATTTCTCTATTTTCTAAGATCCTGTAACTGAAAAAGCTGTACCTACGTACCTTTGCACCTAAGATTGTGCTGTAAGTGGCAACATATTAACTTTTTGTTGTACTCTTTTGAGTATGTGACAATAAAGCCAATCCAATTGAAAATGCCTCAACTCACACTTCTTCGTATTGAACTTTATTTGCCTGTCTTTCTTGGACTGTGCACGGTCACCTATTTCCTTCCTGCCTGCAGGTCTTTAAGCTGCAGCGTGACCAGCTCTCTGAACATACTGTCAGTGTTGCAGTGTGTCCCACATTGATTCCCGCTGCTGCTGGGGTTCTGAAACTCGGAGCTCAGCTTTCTGTAGCTGGCAGCACTTCCTACACATGGGACCATCTGTGACATCAGTAGGGTGTATGACGTCCCACATATTCCACATGACCGAGCTGAGCTGCCATGTCTTAAAATTGCCTCCTTTATGTTATCCTTACAATCGTTCGATTACTTATATAGCAAACTCTTTATTAACTGGCATCTATGGGACCAGGCGTGTACCAGTTAATCAAATATTCTGGTTGATCAAGAGGTCCACATAATCAATGTAAAAGCACAAGCTAAATAATAATAATGAAGGGGGTACACTTTATACTTTAATCACGGCATAAATTACTTAAATAATAACACAACTTTGCCTTAAATGAAATTTACCTTCTCACTCGCACCTTCAAACGGCTACTTGGACATTGCAGAGATTGTGAGAATACAGTAAACATCTGGTATTTCCAGGTATATAATTTTAGCCAGTTTATTGAGAGCCAGTTCACAAGTTGCCAGTTAAAACAAAGTTTGTTGTACTTCAATGTAACTTAAAAATGGAGCCTAATTGCAATTTCTTACGAAGTGAAGTCTGTGCAGATTTTCTGTTTGTTACTCGTCCCTTTTTTGACCTCAGTGCAGGCTGGTTCTGAACAGCTGAACATGTGCCTCTCCAACTCCCAAGGTGTAGGCCTTGAGATGCACCCATGATTTCTAACCTCCTGCTGTCAGCTGCTACTTCAAGTCTGGAAAGCCTCCAACTCCCAGGGACATCTTATAGTCCTCAAACCTCGCCTTCGGCCTCACACTTGGAGCTGATGCCCCTCTGGATCCACTTCTCCTCAAACAAAAGGGGATATTTAATGTCCTATCATCAAACATATATAAAGCTGTGGGTAAACAATTGTGTTCATCCCGCAGGAGTCAACAGAGAGGGCAACTGGATGGGAAAGTGGAGTTGATTCTTTAGATCATCCGTGATTGAATTGGTGGCTCAGTGGTTAGCACTGTTGCCTCACATCGCCAGGGACCTGGGTTTGATTCCACCCTCGGGGTGAATGTCTGTGTGGATTTTGCACATTCTCCCAGTGTCTGTGAGGGTTTCCTCCCACAGTCCAAAGATGTGCAGTTTAGGGTGTATTGGCCATGCTAAATTGCCCCATAGTGTCCACAGCTACTAGGTGGATTAGCCAGGGGAAATACGGGGTTACAAGGTAGGTGGTCTGGGTGGATGTTCTTTGGAGGATTGGTGTGGATTCGATGGGCCAAATGGGGGGGATTGCTTGATGGGCCGAATGGTCTTGTGGAAATTGATCTTCAAGAAGGCAGCTTAACTTGACAAAATAATTTGATCTGATTAGTTCTTGTGGAAATTAGATTGAACAGACATAATGTTCATTTTTTTGATATGTTAATCCTGTGCAAATTAATTGATTGCCCGTTTCAGAAAGCTGGCATTGACAAATGTAAGCAGACTTGCTGTTATTCACATTTTATATAAAGAAGAATTCATTCATTATGCTTTTCCGACCTTCATTATTTCCAATGACCCTCTCAGTGATTCTGTCATAATAGCATTTTAATAATAACTGGTAAGAGCAGACTACAATGTGTGACTTTAGATCGCGTTAAAACATGCGCAAAGACAGATCTGCAGAATAAGCTATCCCAAATCCTTTTCATTTCAAAAGATTGATATCTTTTCTCAATGTAAATTTCATATTTCTCAAAGGAAATTGGATTTTATTCCTTCATCCAAAAGGCTACCCAAACAAGTAGCTCGAAGCAAATTAGTTGCTGCATCTTATTTGGAAATCCACACAAACGCTTTAATATGCGTTATCGGATCGATGTGCATCGAGTTGGCTGAACGTAGTTCACTTGAATCATCAAGGCTTCAACAATTATCTTCAAATTAGTTTAATGATTAAAACTTACCAGCACGTACTTCAATTAAGCCTGTACTTTATAGAATGGATTAGCAATTTATTGTCACGTGTATTTTTACAGACAAAAAAAAAGGTATTTCTCCTCTAACGTGATAGTTGCATTCTTGTGTGTCCTCGTGCTATAGAAAATCATGTTATAGGGAAATTGCAATAGAAAATCATTTTACTCGTACAGCAGAAAGCTCACCTTATCCAAACAGCGTCCACTATTCATCAATCGCGTTACAGCCAATTTGTGTTAACGAAATGCGCATTATAAGCAGAACCACCTGTACAGCGAAAAGTTTTAAAAGTCGCCATACCTTGGCACCTGTATAAACGACAGAAGTCACAGAGAAGAAGGAAAAGGAAGTAAAAAGTAAAGACAAAGTTCGCCTCAGATTAGTTTCAGCTTTTGGAAATCCGCTTAAAAAGACAAATGCTGGAGTATCTGAAAGCTGCTGCAGAGGAAGACCTCCAACATTGGGGCAAGGGTACAAAACCAAGACCGCTCCTCTGGGACACGCTAACCACTG
>NC_063352.1:5302064-5303272 GCF_021869965.1 Rhincodon typus | reverse complement strand
GCTCCTCTGGGACACGCTAACCACTGTGCCAGGCCAATACCACCCACCAAGAGTACAAAACCAAGACCGCTCCTCTGGGACATGCTAACCCAAATTCCAGGCCAATACCACCCACCAAGGGTACAAAACCGAGACTGCTCCTCTGGGACATGCTAACTGCTGTTGGAGACCAATACTACCCACCAAGGCAGCTAGAATACTCACGCCTATAGTGCGTTGTCAGACCTGAGATATCACCCCTTGTAGACATTGATAAAACCTTTAATTATCTCGGGACAATGACTTGAAAGGAGTCTGGATTTTGCATTTCAATCAGTAGTCTCCTTCCTAACTGATTAACGATTCAACAAGAGGCGACCCAGTTTTAAGGTTGTTACAGTTTTGCATATAAATTCTGTGTCTTGTACGCTTTCTCTCACTCTACGGCTGAGGAAGGAGCTGAGCTATGAAAGCTTGTGTTTTCAAATAAACCTGTTGGACTGTAACCAGGTGTCATGTGATTTTTGACCTTGCCCATCCCAGTCCAACACCGGCACCTCCAACACATAAAGGACATTAGTGAACCAAATGAGTTTTCCCAAAAGTTGGCATGAGCCTTGTCATCACCAGACTAAGACTAGGTTTCAATTACACATCTAATGATTGAGTCTACACTCCACCAGCTGTGGGATCTGAACTTGTGTCAGCGGGAGCATTAGCCTCCAGATTCTGGGCCAAATGGCCTACTGTGCTCCTACATCGTTTCAGGAATGGAATGAAAGATCATGGGGAAAAGGCAGGAAAGTGAAGTTGAGGATTATCATATCAGCCATTGATTATGGGCCAGACGTCAAGGTGAAATCGCGGAGGAGAATAGCCAGAACATGACTCTTGGTGAGGAGATGGCGGCCTGGCCTGGCAGTGAGGCCAGGGAATCCCTGGCCGTGGTAGGCCCAGAGCTGGGTCTCCTGGTTATCGGTGAGGCAATGGCAGCAGTACCGCCAGGGGCTCCTGGTAGCGTGGTGAGTGTGGGTCCAGCACAGGACCTGGCATTAGCATCGGTGAGGTAGGCCCAGTTACGAAGAGATGGCACTGAAAGATTGGCAACTCCTACCTTGGTGAGCTGGCTGAGGGCTCATGGTAGAGGCAGCGGAACAAAGATAGACTCTTTTTCAGTTATAACACAGTGTGGAGCTGGAGGAACACAGTGGGCCAGGCAGCATCAGAGG
>NC_063352.1:5269434-5287064 GCF_021869965.1 Rhincodon typus | reverse complement strand
ATTTCTGAAGAAGGGTCTAGGCCCGAAACGTCAGCCTTCCTGCTCCTCTGATGCTGCTTGGCCTGCTGTGTTCATCCAGCTCTACACCTTGTTATCTCTGAAGCATACAATGTTACAGCACGAGGGGCACGTCAGCAAGATCAACATTAGATTTGATATTAGAGAGGTCTGTTCAGCAGTCTAATAACAGCGGGAAGAAGCTGTTCCTGATCCTGTTGGTGTGTGTGTTCAAGCTTCTGTATCTTCTGCCTGATGGTAGAGGTTGGAAGGGAGGGGTGAGAGAGGTCTTTGATGATGTTAGCAGCCTTTGTGCAGCAAAAAGAAGTGTAAAAGTGGATGGCAGGTTGGCTTCCATGATAGTCTGGGCTGTGTACACAACCTTCTGTAGTTTCTTACAGTCCTGGGCAGAGCATTTGCCATACCAGGCCATTATGCACCCAGACAGTGCTTTCAATGGTGCATCTGTAGGAGTTGGTGAGGGACCTTATGGACATGCCAAATTTCCTGAGCTTTCTGAGGAAGAAGAGGTGTTGTTGTGCTGCCTTGACCATGTCATCAACGTGGAAGGTCCAGGACACATTGTCGGTTATCGTCACTCCTAGGAACTTGATGATCTCAACCCTCTCCACCTCAGCTCCATCGATAGCAGCGTGTCCTCCTTCTTTCTTCCTGAATTCATTGATCAGTTGCTGCTTTATCCAGGCAGTGGGGGAGGCTTGTTGTAGATGGGCTGGTACCAGAGGGTACGTACAAAAGGAGATTTGGCAAGGAACAAGTAGCTAATTGATTTGTGGAGCTGTGGTCAGCTGTGGATGACAAATACCATCAGTTATATGATTGGATCCTGAGTAGCTGAACAGCTTGTGGGTGTGAACAATATGATCAGAAGCTTTTGGACCTTGGGAAGGGGAGATTGCGTGTCTGTCTGCTGTAGAAAACTCTAAGGTTTTGGAGTAGATTTGTAGCTTGGGTTGTGGGTGTTGATGTTGGTTGGCTCGCCGAGCTGGTTTGTTGTTCTGCAGACGTTTCATTACCGTGCTTGGTAACATTGAACTGAGGATGTTACCAAGCACGGTAACGAAACTTCTGCAGAACAACAAATCAGCTTGGCGAGCCAACCAACCTCAACAGCTGTAGAATACACCTGAAGCCTGAAGAAAGCCAGTTACCTTCTTCCACCAGTTGCTGCAGGCTGTTGCTTTTAACCAATAAGTCAGAGACTTTATAACTTGCAGGCCAGTCATCCTGTGCCTCCAGCAAGGAAGTGGAAAGTAGCTGGAGAAGAGAGATTGAAGAACAGCAAATCTCAATGAGCCACTGTGTTGTCTTAGAAAGCCCATTGGGGGCCATTCAACTGCCATCTCAGTCAGTTTTCTCTTCCATAACACCCATAGCTTTTATCTGTCTGTGTCTGTGTGAGGGGGAGAGGTTTAAAAGGGGATGAGTTAGAGTTTTGACTAGTAGAGTCATGTGTCAACAGTTCATTGTTGTTTGCTTGTAGTGAGAATCTATTCACTAGTAATAATTAGTAATAATTAGTAATTGTTGATGTAGGGATACTGGTGTCATTCTGGGGTAGACAGAATTAGAGTCAAGCGACACCAGGTTATAGTCCAACAGGTTTATTTAAAATCACAAGCTTTCAAAGCACTGCTCCTTCATCTGGAAGCCTGTGATTTTAAATAAACCTGTTGGACTATAACCTGGTGTCGTGTGACTTCTGATTTAATAATTTTTGTCATAGGCACAAATCTGGCCTGCACATTTAGCTACCAAAAGCAGGTGAATTCGGGACATAGTGTACTTTGATAAAATCTTTAACTGTTGTGATGGCTCAGGGAATAGTGGGGCTCGATCTTCCCTATGAGACGTGACACGTTACTGTTCATCTTTCTGTACGTGCTGCCAGACCTGCTGAGTTTCTCCAGCGATTCCTGTTTCTCACATACCAGCCTTCCAGCACTTCCCGACCAGCACAATCCTGTCTGTGTGAAATGCAGCTTAATGCCTCTGCATCTGTACGGTCGGTTTCTGAAATTACATTTTCTGGGTTTAGTCCTACACCTGTCAAGTTAATGTGAAATCTGAAAAAACAGAGCCCAAGGCCATGTACAACTCCCTCACCTCATCAATTCCAACTCTGAGTATTTCAAGTGTCTCTGTAAGATGGAAATGAGATGGAATATTGCTGAACCTGGAGTCCAGTCCCTCCACCAGCATGAAAAAAGGCAAATATTTTAGCAGGCACTGTACCTGAACACAAAATGAGTGAACCATAAAGTTGCAGTGTTCGCAACAACAAAAACAAAATTAGGAAATATTTTTCCCTGCTCGCTATCTGCAGCATTAAAATAATCAATTGCCCGAACACAGATGATAAGAAACCTCAAGCACGTACAATTTTATAAAGAGGATAGAGCCGTAAGACAAAAATAATGTCAAATTGCCAGCCAGGTCTCTGAGAATCACTCAATGACCACTCGCTTACATTACCTCAGCGATGCTACATGTTAGTGTTATCAATAATTCTGTATGCGGTCTGGAGCTCCCCAGGACAGGTATCATAATCAAAACAATACTGCAAGGCTCATCAATGTTCTAATAAGCCTTCACCACAGGAATACTACAATGTCAACGTAAAGCAAACAAATTTTGAATTCTGTTGACACAAACACAAAATAGATGGATGGCATATTAATAAGTGCGATGCGCTAACTACAGCAATAAAGCTATGTTCACTCAGGAAGCCATGATGTGGACGTGCCGGTGTTAGACTGGAGTGGGCAGGGTCATAAGTTGCATGGCACCAGGTTATAGTCCAGGTTATTTAAAATCACGAGCTTTCAGAGCACTGCTCCTTTGTCAGGTGAACCTGAGCAGCGCTCCGAAAGCTTGTCATTTTAAATCAACCTGTTGGACCATAACCTGGTGTCGTGTGACCTTGTGACCTTGTCCACTCAGAAAGCAATAACTTAAACTCTGCAACTTTGAACCAACAGGCTTGGATAGAACTTGAGTGAGAGAAACATACTCATGGCTAGTTGGATTAGCATCTAATTTTCAGACCGGTTTGAAAGATCCCTCTTTCTAAACAAAAAACTTCACTCACAGTAAAAACCGAAAGAAAAAACTGCGGATGCTGTAAATCAGACCCAAAACGTTAACTCCAATTTCTCTCCACAGATGCTGCCAAACCTGCTGAGTTTTTCCAGCAATTTCTGTTTTTGTTCCATCATAGCATGTGATCCTGGTCAGCATCCCTAAGAACCCTTGAGACAGTGGTTATAAGTGACCACTCCTGCAATCCCCAAACTGAATGTGCTGCACTTGGAGGGGTTCCCAGGATTTTGACCCAGCGGCACTAATAGAACGGCGATACATTTCCAAGTCGGAATGGTGAGTGGCTTGGAGGAGAACTTGCAGTGGGTGGTGTTCCCAAGCATCTGCTGCCCTTGTCCTTCTAGATGGAAGTGGTCGTGGGTTTGGAAGGTGCTGTCTGAGGATCTTTGGTGAATTTCTGCAGCGCATCTTGTAGATGGTACACACTGCTGTTACTGAGTGTCGGTGGTGGAGGGAGTGGATGTTTGTGGATGTAGTGCCAATCAAGCGGGATGCTTTGTCCTGGATGGTGTCAAGCTTCTTGAGTGTTATTGGGGCTGCACCCATCCAGGCAAGTGGGGAGTATTCCATCACACTCCTGACTTGTGCCTTGTAGATGGTGGACAGGCTTTGAGGAGTCAGGAGGTGAGTTACTGCAGGACTGCTAGCCTCTGAAGAGCTTTTGTTGTCACTGAGTAATTGGTCCAGCTCAGTTCCTGGTGAATAGTAACCCCGTAACATATTGCTGATGGGGATATTTGACAACTGTAATATAACTGAGTATTTGTTGAGAGAAACTGTTGTAAGGAAACATCCAATTTCCCGAACGTTATTTTCATTGTCAGTCCCCTCCCCCGATGCAAAAACAGATGATTTCCGAAACACCATTTCCCACTCCCTTCCGCCCCTTTGCAAAGAAATACTGTCCAGATGTTGCAGGAAGAATAATGATGAGGTGAACAACATTTCCATGGAGCTAGCCAGGCAACATTTAACATTTCTACGTGTTCGGGGTGGTGACAATCTGGGACTCGCTACTTGTAAGGGTGATAGAGGCAGAAACTCTCATAATATTGAAGAAATCTTTAGATGTACAATTGCAACGCTATGGGATACAGGGCTATGGGCCAAGTGCTGGAGAATGGGATTAGATTAGTTAGGTGGTTGTTTTTGTCCAGCATGGATACGATGAGCCAAAGGGCCCTTTCCTGTGCTGTAGACCTCTGTAACTCAATGTTCAATTAAACATGAAAAGCCAGAGGTTATTGTCTGAGATGTATTCACAGCCTTCCCTAAGACAGACAGTACCTCACTGAGCAATGCGGCATCGGCGAAATTAACGTGAAGTTGGTGTATTTGTGTGAACATACCCAGGAAAATTCAAATTATGCATGCAATTTTCCAACAGACTGATGTACCCTTCATAACACCAAACCATCTTACTTGGACTGAGAATGAATTTTTACAAGTCTGGTGTCTCATTTCTTCAGATATTAACTGTTGTTATATTAACTGTTGAGATTTTAAAATAATTAATTTTTAAAAATTTCTATCTCTTTTATCTCTCTCTTTTAATCCTATCTCTCTTCCTCCTCTTTATTTCCATTTCTAGATATAATTTACATTGAATTAAATATTTGTGTTTTATAGGGGTGGCATGGTGGCACAGTGGTTAGCACTGCTGCCTCACAGCGCCAGGGACCTGCGTTCGATTCCACCCTCAGGCTTCTATCTGTGTGGAGTTTGCACATTCACCCCGTGTCTGCGTGGGTTTCCTCCGGGTGCTCCGGTTTCCTCCCACAGTCCAAAGATGTGCAGGTTAGGTGGATTGGCCATGGGAAATTGCCCATACTGTTCAGAGATGTGTACATTAGGTGGGTTATATGGGGAGGAGTCTGGGTGGGATGCTCCAAGGATTGGTGTGGACTTGTTGGGCCGAAGGGCCTGTTTCCACACTGCATGGATTCCGTGATTACATGTGTCCCAGTGAGGATTCTTCCATCTAATTGGTTGAAGTGATGCTTTGGTGCATTCGCTGGTTGTGCACATCAGCTGGGGATGTTGCTGTACTAGATATTGCTTCTAGGATCAAAGTTAGCACTCAAAGGAACCTCTCTGGGCAACTTTCACCTTGAAAAGCAACAAACTCCATTCACTGAGCTCAGCAGAACAGTGATATCCAGCTTTGAAACGTTAACTGTGTTTCTCTCTGCACAGATGCTGCCAGACCTGCTGAGATTCTCCAACACTCTCTGTTTTCATATCGGTATAAGTTGTTGTTCCCTTCGTTATTCTTGCAACTGTCCTGATGAGTTGAGAACGTGTCTCTTTTTCTCAGTATTTCAAGCAAGAGTTAGGAACAGGAGTAGGCCATTCGGCCCCTCCAGCCTGTTTTGCCATTCAATAAGATATTTATTGATTTGATTGTGGACTCAACTCCATATCCCAATTATATTGGATACCCTGGGATTATTAAACCCCTTCTAGGATTTCCCTGCGTTTGTTTGGAAAGCAAGGTTAAGAGTTTATGGAGTGGATATTTTCGATTCTGACCTGGGAGAACGTAAAGGAAGAACAGCTGTTGGAACGGAGTGTTCAAAACAAGAGCATTTTCACTGCTCGGATATATGGCTATTTAATGGATAACAGATTAAATTTTGTTCCATTTTATCATTCTCCTACAGTGTGACAGGAACGCGGGATAAAAGTTACTGAATATGACACTTCCTGCAGTTGTGGGGTTGCCTGTTGAGGCTAAGAGGTGGGTTTTGTTGAAGTTGTGTAGTCAGTGGGTAGTTCTACCCTGCACAGAAATGCACAGATTGGGACTTCACCAGGCCACAATGCATACAGTTTATCAGGAGTAGCACGCACCAGGATTTCTCAGAGACCAGGAGTACAGGCTTTCAAAAGTATCCCCTGTCCCGGCAGCAGCTCAGTGGTGTCTGTGCCTGCTGGTTCCCACATGTTCACATAGGTCCTTGCCTCAGGCAGCACCTATACGGTAAATGGAAAAGCCCTGGGGAAAATTGATGCACAGAGAGACCTGGGTGTTCAGGTCCATTGTACCCTGAAGGTGGCAACGGAGGTCAATAGAGTGGTCAAGAAGGCATACGGCATGCTTTCGTTCATCGGACGGGGTATTGAGTACAAGAGTTGGCAGGTCATGTTACTGTTGTATAGGACTTTGGTTTGACCACATTTGCAATACTGCGTACAGTTCTGGTCGCCACATTACCAAAAGGATGTGGATACTTTGGAAAGGGTGCAGAGGAGGTTCACCAGGATGTTGCCTGGTATGGAGGGCGCTAGCTATGAAGAGAGGTTGAGTAGATTAGGATTATTTACATTAGAAAGACGGAGGTTGAGGGGGGACCTGATTGAGGTCTACAGACTCATGAGAGGTGTAGACAGGGTCTATAGCAAGAAGCTTTTTCCCGGAGTGGGGGACTCCATTACTAGGGGTCACGATTTCAAGGTGAGAGGGGAAAAGTTTAAGGGAGATATGTGTGGAAAGTTCTTTACGCAGAGGGTGGTGTGTGCCTGGAATGTGTTGCCAACGGAGGTGGTAGAGGCGGGCACGATAGCATCATTTAAGATGTATCTAGATAGATACATGAATGGGCAGGGAACAGAGGGATACAGATCCTTGGAAAATAGGCGATAGGTTTAGATAGAGGATCTGGATCAGCACAGGCTTGGAGGGCCGAAGGGCCTGTTCCTGTGCTGTAATTTTCTTTGTTCTTTGTACAACAGGGAGTCGGCACGTCTGCTGAGCCTGGGGAAACAAGAGAAACAACTCAAATTCTTGCAGCTGTGACTAGTTTCCATGTTACAGATGTTGTGGCAGAAGCATTGAGTGAGCTACCTCATCATTTACAGTCAAGGGTTTATGTAGGACACAGGAGAGATGCCTGAGAGGAGGAGATGGAACCAAAGCATCGAGAGGAATAAAAGTAAAGCGATTTGAAAAGCAAGGAACATTAAACTGTAAGGTCACAGTCTCTCTTTTCAAGAAAAGAATCTTAGAGTCCCTACAGTGTGGACGCAGGCCATTCAGCCCATCGAGCCCACACTGACTCTCCGAAGACCACTTCCTAACCTATCCCTGTAACCCTGCATTTCCCATGGCTAACCCACCCAGCCTGCACATCCCTGGACACTATGGGCAATTTAGCCCAGCCAATCCACCCTAACCTGCACATCTTTGGATCTTGAGAAATCTCATCATCAGAAAGTCCACCACTTGATGGCAGTAGTTAATGAAAAAGAGAAACCTGCAGACAGAGCTTTCCATTTTGTACTTATCAGGACACATGCAAGAAAACCAAATCTCAAAGGGAACACCAACTTATACTGAATGAGAAATGAGATTCTGTTTGGTTGGCAAGCCAGACTATGATTGGTCGAGGTTTTTCCATGGTGAATACACTAAATGACCCCAAAGACTGTGTTTAATTTTTTAAAAAAGGCAGTTGCAGAGGGGTCTGCTTCAAGGAGCAGTGATAGAGTCATAACAGTCATACAGCATAGAAACAGAGCCTTCGGTCCAATTTGTCCATGCCAAACAGATACCCTGGATAAATCTAGTCCCATTTGCCAGCATTTGGCCCATATTTCTCTAAACCCTTTCTATTCATGCATCCATCCAGATGCCTGTCAAATGTTGTAATTGTACCAGCCTCCACCACCTCCTCTGGCAGCTCATTCCAAACAAGCACCAACCTCTGCGTGAAAATGTGGCCCCTTAGGTCCCTTTCAAATCTTCCCCCTTTCACCTTAAACCTATGCCTCCTCTGGTTTTGCACTCCCCCACCCTGGGAAAAAGACATTGACTATTTATCCTATCCATGCCCCTCTTGATTATATAAACCTCTATAAAGTCACCTCCCATCTGTGCCCTAAGCTTTTGTTTAGTATCATTTCACTGTTTTGGGAACATTGATGTAAGTAAATAATGAAACCTGAACTCAGTATACATTCAATTTTCTTTCCTTTTTGCTTGCTACCTTTGCAGCTTTTCCTGAAAGAGTCTAAATTTCCTTTACACTGACAGCTTAATACTTTTGGGAGCAGAGAATTGTAAATGGGGAGAAATGCTCTAACATAAATATTGTGTGCTTGAACAATAGTTACAAGGCAGTAATATAATCAGGGGCTTCAAATGATCTCAAAACCTATGAGATAAAATCTCAAACCGCTTCTATCTATTTCTTGTGCTAGAGAATAAATACAGCTCAGTTGTAACTCCCTAGCTCCTATTTCTCAATGCAATTTTTACGATAAACAATTATCACTTCATCTACCTCAGGTATTCAGGCATTGGTTCCACATGGAATTATGTAGAAATTACAGAAAATGGACTATTTAGCCCACACTGATGTTTATGTTCCAAACCAGTCTCCTACCACCACTCTTTATCTGACTTCATCAATGTTTGCTTCTGTTCCTTGCCCACTGTCTATATTTATTGAGCTTTGCCTTATCTCTGTCTTGCTATGTAGATTGTGATTTAGTGCATAGCTGTGTCCTTTTTGACCCAGAACGCTGCAGATTCAGATCCCACATTAAAGACTTGAGCGGGCAGGTGAAGGATAGACTGTGCTGTTGCCTGCAGTAGTGGTGCTCAAAGACTCATTGGTGGAATCTACATTGAGTTCGGGCCAATCTGATGATGTTATACAGGCTTGGACGGGGGAACAAGATGCAGGAATAGGCCATTCAACCCCAGGTTCAGCTGTGCCTCACCATTCAATAAGATAGTGGCTGATTAGATTGTAACCTCACAATCCTGCCTACCCTGATAACACTTCACCCTCTTTCTTAACCTTAAAATTATTCCGACTCTGCTTCCTCCACCTTTTCAGGAAGAGAGTGCCAAAGACACATGACCCTCTGAGAGAAAAAAAATTGCCTCATCTCTGTTTTAAATGGGTGCCCCTTTAATTTGAAACAAGTTCTAGATTCTGCCACAAAAGGCAGCATGTTTTCCACATCCACCTGGTCAAGTCCCTTCAGGATCTTCTATGATTCAATCAAAAGGATAAAGCAGAGCACAGTAGGATCTTGAGGAGTCTAGGCCTTTACCCACAAGTCTCTATGTAGTCTTAGTAACAATGTCTAATGAGTGAGTACAACTGTTACCTGATTGCTATCACACAATAAACTACAATCTTTTTCAAGATAACAGCCTATTCTCATTAAAAGAAAGGTAAAAATGCCAGCGTCTTACCAGACCATAGGACTGTTCGCTCATTGGTGGTTTAGTGGACATTGAGGGTTATCTAAGATTGAAAAAAAAACTTTTGGTCAATTGGGCCAATGGGCTGAGGAGTGGCAAATGAAGTTTAATTTGGATAAATGCAAGGTGTTGCATTTTGGTAAAACAAACAAGGGCAGGACTTATACAATCAAAGGTAGGGCCCTGGGTAGCGTTGTCGAACAAACGGACCCAGGGTCTCAGGTACTTAGTTCTTTGAAAGTTGCGTCGCAGTTAAACAGGGTGGTTAGGAGGCTAAGAGGAGAGGAGGCATTTGTAGCTAAATGTATCAAAGTCGGTGCAAAGTAAGTGTGGGTAAAGAGAGCTAACAGCCCTGAGATGCAGAGACAACAAGGTGCAGGGCTGGATGAACACAGCAGGCCAAGCAGCATCATAGGAGCAGAGAGGCTGACGTTTCGGGCCTAGACCCAACTAGCCCTGAGATGCAGCCTGTTCCTGTCTTTACTGGGTATCTAGCCCAGAGCAGAAAGCATTCTGCCAGCAGGATTACATGATGTGGTGGGTCACTGAGGCCAGCAGGATTACATGATGCGGTGGGTCACTGAGGCCAGCAGGATTACATGGTAAGGTCTCACTGAGCATTACCTCGTGTTTATCCAAATTAAACTCCATTTGTCACCCCTCAGCCAATCAGCCCAGCTTTTCTGATGAAGGGTCTAGGCCCGAAACGTCAGCCTTCCTGCTCCTCTGATGCTGCTTGGCCTGTTGTGTTCATCCAGCTCTACACCTTGTTCTCTCGGATTTCCAGCATCTGCAGTTCCTACTATCTCAGCCCAGCTGAGAGGCAGCCTCACAGCACTGATGGCTGGGTCAGTATCCTCACATCGCCACCCAGCCATTTGTATATGGTGTGAGAAAGTGGGAAGTCACAGGTTTTAGAGCCACATTTTCTGAAATACCATACACAGGCTCTGAACGCTGCTGCTTCCTGGGACTAGCTGAGTGTGAAATCCTCTCTAATCCTCAGGTCATTACAAAGGAGCAACAAAATCCACAGGGGCAGATATTGCCTTTCGAGAAATCATTTGTATCGATTTTGTTAGTAAGAAATTACTTCCCCACTCTACCCACTACAAGCCATTCCTGTGGACTCGGTGAAGCTAACATTGATGAGACTCACTAAACAGGAAACTCGAGCAAAAATAAGCAAATAAAATCCTAGTGCAGACATAGATAGTTGTATAAGTTTTATTGTCAAGTAAGAAATTTTAAATTTTAATTCAATAAATACATTGCAAGATTTCTTTACAAACATAATTTTAACATCTTAGTGGAAACAGAACCAGAAATATCTGAACCAAGACAATAGGATGACATCAATAAATTATGTATTGTTTACAAGCCCATCAACAGCAGTTCACAAGACAATATACATACCAAAATAATTATGCTAATACACTCAAAGATATTTCAAAAGTGTATGACATCAGATATTTGTTACTGTCATAAATAAATCCTTCAGATTCTTTCACTTGACAAAGGATCACACAGGTCAAAATGTTTGTCAGCGATGTTAGAAAGGGAATTGCGAATCCGCGAATGGGAACCATGTACACTCACCCAGTCACTGTTTCGATATTGGAGGATGTTAGCAGGGTGCTGGCCACAAAAATAAAAGAACACAAAATGACAAAGTTCAGTGTCTACAAAGACCCGAACGATTACAAACTGGCCAAGAATTCCACACTTTTCAACAATTGTTCGCCCTTTTTATTGTTTTCGGGCTTTGTGCGTTTAGGACGGCTTCATCAAGATAAATTTTTTTTCCTCTCGAGAGGCCGTGCAACAGAAAAGGATTTGGTTCGTGCCAGAGAAAACAGAATTTCAAAGGGCTCGGCCAAAAGGATTTGATTTTAAACCAGGGCTCAGCTCCCCTGAATTCAGCAAATGAACAGTTGGAAAGATAGTCTTTCGAAGAAGAAAGGCCCGTACCCAAGACTTAAATGAATGAGCAGATTGCTGAATTTTATTTCAAGCTCTTGGAAAGGAACAATCTGTCTCAATTCGAAAGTATTTTGATCATCGTGTTTTTGCTCAGCATTGATAATTCCAAAGTGAAGGCAACATTAGCCTAATTGATGGGAATTCTTTTGTTTGCTCCCTCTGCTTTTCTTATCCTTTTGCATTCTTATCCTTATGTAGAACTGGTGTAATCATCAATAATACTCAAGAATAAAAAGCTTAGCCATCCTCTTTTCTCTCATTGAAAAGAAATCTGCCACTTTGCATCGGGCCTGCTAAGAATTGCCAGGGAGGAGAGAGTAGGGGGAGGCGTTGAAGTAAATTCCAAAGTGCTCTCGTTCCTATTAATATTGACACTCAGCTAACTGCTAATAGCAGTCATCGACAACCTAGTACACACAATGCTACCAATGGGTTATGTACCTAACGCTGTATGTTAGTGAGGAGTGCTAATGGACTATCAGTAATTCTAAGGCTGCATCTAACCAAACTCCATGCTACACATTTACAAAGTTAATTTAGGATGTTCTTAAATTTGTTATGTACAAATACCTTTCTGGGATCTCTTTAAATTGAAGGAGAATCATTTTAATTTAATCATAAGACACAAGATTATACTGGGCCCTGTTTATCTGGCTCCTTGGCTAAACTCAATGAATTCCACTCAACATTCCAGATCAGCTGCTGCCTTATTCCTTTGAGACAATAATGACATTACGTCGGAATCAGGAGAGCCCTATTTCAGCTAGAGAAACACAGGGATTGCTGGCCCATTGAATGGAGCATTACACGCACCCTCTACTCTCTCAGGCTAAGGGAAGTGGTTAGCATTGCTGCCTCACAGCGCCAGGGACCTGGGTTCAATTCCACCCGTGGGCAACTGTCTGTGTGGAGTTTGCACATTCTCCCTGTGTCTGCGTGGGTTTCCTCTGGGTGCTCCGGTTTCCTCCCACAGTCCAAAGATGTGCAGGCTAGGTGGATTGGCCATTCTAAGTTGCCCATAGTCCCCAGGGATGGTTAGGTGGTTTCGACAAGGGAAATGTAGGGGTGGGGGAATGGGTCAGGGTGGGATGCTGTTCAGAGGGGTAGTGTGGACTTGATGGACTGAATGGCCTGTTTCCACACTGTAGGGATTCTATGAACTGCCTCTGCTCAAGCTTATTGCTGGTGTCTCTAAAGGAATAAGCTAGACCACCTCCCCCACCCCATGCCCCGTCTCTATCCCTGAGGCTGCTTTGTTTCAGGTTCAGGGACATCTTCACTCATGGTCTCCGCAAGCCCACAGACTGCGTCACTTTCTAAAGTGAGCCAGGTTCTAACTTTATCCAACTCCCATCGTTCATGTTTTACAAGAGTGGTCACTGACCAGGAATTATCAACAATTGATTATGACCCAAATGGGAAGTTATAATCTCTCTGTGGACTGAGATCAAATCATTCCGGAAATTTGAGTGGTTTAGTTCATGGGATCCTCTCACATTGTAATCAGCGTCTTTACCCTGTTAGCAGTTACCCCTGACTCAGGATGTATGCTCAGTCACAGAGTCATACAGCAGGGAAACAGACCCTTCGGTCCAAGCAGTCCATGCTGACCATAATCCCAAACTAAACTAGTCCCACCTGCCTGTGCTTGGCCCATATCCCTCCAAACATTTCTTATTCATGTACTTATCCAAATGTCTTTTAAATCTTGTGATTTCCATCACTTCCATCTGAAAGTTCATTCCACACGTGAACCACTCTCTGCATAAAAATGTTGCCCCTCCTGTCTTTTTAAAGTTTTTCTCCTCTCACCTTAAATAAATGCCCCCTAGTTTGAAATCCCCCACTCTAGGGAAAAAGATACCTGCCATTCACCTTATCGATGCCCCTCATGATTTTATAAATCCTTATAAGGTCACCCCTCAACCTCCTACACTTCAGTGAAAAAAGACCCAGCCTATCCAGCCTCTTCTTATAACTCAAAGCCTCCATTCTCAGTAGCTTCCTAGCAAATCTTTTCTGAACCCTCTCCAGCTTAATAATATTCTTCCTATAGCAGGGCAACCAGAACTGGACACTGTACTTCAAAGAGGCCTCACGAACATCGTATACAACCTCAACATGACACCCCAACTCAAAGATCTGAGCAATGAAGACAAGTGTGCTAAATGCTTTCTTAACCACTCTAACATGTGCTTGTTTCTCACCGTGGTTCCACTAAATTCCACCCTCCTTCTGCTTAAGACAAGACCACCTTTGCCAATAATCACCTCTCCACAAAGAACATCCTTTGTGTGAACTGGGTTAAAACAACATTAGTTTCATTAACAACTAAAAAAGAAGCTGCTGGAAAAGCTCAGCAGGTCTGGCAGCATCTGTGAAGGGAAAAAACGGAGTTAACGTTTCGGGTCTGGTGACCCTTCCCCTCAGAACTCTTAGTTCCATTAACTTCTAACCAGCCTGAAGGTATCATGCTGTAACTCTAACTGAATGTAAGGTGGTGGCTTAAACAGGTCCGTGTACCAGACAGGCAGATGAGTGCCTGTAACGGTGGTCTGCTTGTATGACTTCCCAGGTGTTCAGTTCCAGCTCTTGCCCAGGGAATTGTACAGAAGCAGCGCATACCCAGGGAGGGTGAGGTACATTCTGAATCCATGGGTTGTGTCGCTGCTTTCAGAGAGAGAAAGAGAGAGCTGTCGGAAGGGAACTTAAAGGGACAAAAGATTCACAGCAAAGTTTCACTAATACTTTGTGCACAAAGCAGGTGAAAGCACTCAATAAAATCTCTGTTACATTGAGGAGAAAGTGTGCAGCAATGTCATACCATTAATACAAACATCAGACTTATACTTAGCATAAAGCAGGTGTGCGGAAAAGACAGTAACACTAATTGCTGGTTAAACAGCTCGAGGACTACAGTGTGCTGTGACAACTGATGGCTGGATTCTGCTCGTTTTGAGTCTTTAATGACCATGGATGTTCTGTACACAAACGAAGCTCTGAGACAGTAAACCAAACTGTTCCCTTGCAGGGTGCTAACTACTACAGTTTTGTGTCTTTCAGGGTAATGTAGTCACACCAGTGGAGTGAAAGCAGTATCTCTTAACACATCATTCACAGTGAGGAGAGCAGACTGTGTGTTCCCCAGCCTGCGCTCACTATCATTTAGCATTCACGCAAACTGTTGAGTATGAAGCACACAGGCTGGGGACTTTGGCAGCACTGGTTTAGAGTCAACGATGCGGGAAAACCAGCTGAAAAGCTGAAGAAACCCAGAGTCCAAATATCTGCCAACAGCCGAACAGTTTCCTCAAGTACAAATTGCAACGGGGTCTATTTGCTGCTTCCTTGCACTGCTCCACACCAAAGTAAAATAAATGATAAAATTGTCTCTCCTCTTACACTATTTAGAATGAGCCCTTTGCAAACAGCTTCAGAGAAGGATCACTGAGGACAGCTGTCTCCCCAAACTGCACAGGACAAAAAAAAACAGCTGAGAGCGTTGCTAATGACAAGCCACAAACACTACATCAAACTGAGTTGCAGTAAATGCCTACATTCTAACATCGGGGGCAATAATAGTGCAGTCCACAGCTGCCACAGTTAATGCTATTTGGTCAAGCTGAAAATACTTCTGTTCAGTTCAGAGACATATTAAACAGTGTCAAGTGATGCTCAATTTGTTCTGGGTTTACGCGTTTATAAACCACAAGGACTATCCCCACCCAAACGATCAATTCTCCAGGAAAGGCGAATGTAACGTGGACTATGGCAGTAAAATGCTGCCCAAAACATGCAAAGTTTTATCCAGAAGCAGAACAAGCACAAAAGCAAAGGAAAAAAAAAACACACACAATTGAAGAAAAGGAGGTAGTGGTAAGGAGAGAGAGAGATTTTTGTCATGATCAGCGTTCAAGCAATAAACCTGAGGCCACATTAAAACGTGTCTGCTTGCTAAAGGTGATCTGATTACAGCAATGGACAAGATGCACTTCACTTATAGAATGTTCCAGAAGCAGGACTGTTGTGTTCTAGAGTCACACAGCACTGAAACAGGCCCTTCGGCCCAACCAGTCTGTGCCGACCATAATCCCAAACTAAACTAGTCCCACCTGCCTGTTCCTGGCCCATATCCCTCCAAACCTTTCCTATTCATGTACTTATCCAAATGTCTTTTCAACGTTGTAATTGTACCCATATCCACCACTTCCTCAGGAAGCTCATTCCATACACAAACCACCCTCTGCGTAAGATTTATTCCTGGGAGAACAAGATTTTCCAATAAGCAGTGACAGGGTGGAAGAGGTCAATACTTGCCCAGTGTTTAGAAGGATGAGAGATCTCATTGATAAATCTGAGATTGTGAGACAGTTCACTGGGTTAGATGTTCAAAGCTATGGCCCTGACTGGATGGTTTAGAGGGAGAATAGTCTTTACACAAAGGGTTTCCCATTTGGGACAAACATGAGGAGACACTTCTTCATTAAGAGGCTTTTCAGGTTCCTCTATACCAGAGGGTTGAGGGTGCCCAGTCACTGTGGGGACAGTCAAGGCTGAGGTCAAGAGATCCTTCGGGAATCGAGAAACATGGGCCATCAGGTGGAAAGGTGGCCTCACTGAATGTCAGAGCCCAGTGTTCAACTCAACTGCTGCTTCTATCACAATAAAGGCAGTGGCATGTAAAAGAACTTAGAATGGTGTAGCACAGGAACAGGCCCTTCGGCCCACCATGTCTGTGCCAAACAAAGTACCATTCTAAACTAATCCCATCAGCCCAGAAGGAAACATGTCGCTAGCATGGACAGGGTGTGGGTCAACTTAGTTTCAATGCGCCACCCTTCAGATACATATGTGCAAGCTCGTGTTAAGAGTAAGGATGGTTTTATGAGCTAGCAGGTAATAATGAAATCACCTGCCACTGCTCTGCTCCCCCCCATCTGCTGGTTAAAAAGGTCATAAGTCATGGGAAGCACTGGTAAGGCTAGTGATTGTTAAACATCTCGCACTGCCCAACACCTGGGTGTGCAAAGTGGTTAAGTGCCCACCACACTGGCTAGCCCATTCTCCCATGCTGCCTGCCCCCGGGGACATCTGGCCCATCAAACACAATGTTTGCCCTTTGCAAAGATGCCACCCCAGCCGCCTCACCAAGGCCACTGTGCCAGCCACATGGATTCCCCAATAGCAAACTAGCCAGATGTTAAATTGAGGCCAAATGCGAAAGTGGTCCAGAGAAGCAAATAGGGTCAGGAGTAGGCCATTCAGCCCTTCGAGCCTGCTCCGCCATTCAATATGATCACGGCTGATCACCCAACTCAGTCACCTATTCCCATTTTACTCGTTGATCCCTTTAGCCCTAAGAACTGTATGTAACTCCTTCTTAAACATTCAAGGCGTTGGCCTTAACTGTTTTCTGTGGCAGTGAATTCCAAAGGCTCCCCACTGTCTCAGTCCTGTATGACCTCCCCCATATGCTTAGACTGTGAGCCCTGGTCCTGGATTCCCTGGTCATCAGGAACATCCTTCCTGTAAGTACGCTGTCTAGTCCTGTGAGACGCTTACAGGTTTCTCTGAGATGCCCTCACTTTTCTAAACAGTTGGCTAGTTTGGGCTATCCTCTATTAGATGGGCTGAGTGGTTGCATGTTGCACCTATGCTGAAACTCTTTTGGATGAATTGGGTGCAATGGGAGAATTGATCAGGAGGGAGAAAAAGAGAGTGGGAGAGAGAGAGAGAGACGGGGGCAGGGGAGAGAGAGAGAGGAGTGGGGGAGAGAGAGAGACAGACAGAGACAGAGAGAAGGAGAGAGAGGGGGGAGAGAGAGAGACAATGACAGAGAGAGGGTGAGAGAAAGAGGGAGGAGAGAGAGAGGGAGGGAGAGAGAGGGAGGAGAGAGAGTGGGAGGGAGAGAGAGAGAAGGGTAAGGTGGGGGGAGAGAGAGAGAGAGAGAGAGAGGGGTGAGGGGGAGAGAGAGAGAGCGGGAGAGAGAGTGGGAGGGAGAGAGAGGGAAGGGTAAGGTGGGGGGAGAGAGAGAGAGAGAGAGGGGGGAGGGGGAGAGAGAGAGAGCGGGAGAGAGAGTGGGAGGGAGAGAGAGAGAAGGGTAAGGTGGGGGGAGAGAGAGAGAGAGAGAGAGAGGGGTGAGGGGGAGAGAGAGAGAGCGGGAGAGAGAGTGAGAGGGAGAGAGAGAGAAGGGTAAGGTGGGGGGAGAGAGAGAGAGAGAGAGGGAGGGAGAGAGAGGGAGGAGAGAGAGAGAGGGGTGAGGGAGAGAGAGAGAGCGGGAGAGAGAGTGGGAGGGAGAGAGAGAGAA
>NC_063352.1:5263844-5269334 GCF_021869965.1 Rhincodon typus | reverse complement strand
GGGGGGGGGGGGGGGGGGGGGGGGGGGGGGGGAGAGAGAGAGGGGTGAGGGGGAGAGAGAGAGGGAGGGATAGCAGGAGTAATTTCCTTCTCCAACACACACCTCAATAGTTCCTGAAATCCTACGAAGTCAGACTGAAGAAGCTGGGGAAGTTCTCACTGGTGAGGAAAAGGCAGGGAAGAGATCTAATAAAATCATGAGCGGATCGGAATACAGTGGATAGGGAGAAGCTCATCAATGAAACAAGAATGAGAGGAACATAGGTTTAAAGTGATGCACAAACGAAGCAAGGGTGACATGAGAAAAAAAACATATTTTCACCCAGTGAGGGGTTAGGGTATGGAATACACTGCTTGGAAATGTAGAGACGGCAGGTTTAATGGAGGCAGTGATGAGGGGCATTAGATGGTTCGTTGGATGGAAATACGGTGCAAGGAGAAGGCAGATGATTGGCTCCAGGGGACAGAACGAGTGCAGGTATGATGGGCTGAATGGTCTCCTTCTGCTCTGTAACAATGCTGTCATTCTGTGAAATCAGTCCCTGCGTTTTAAAAAAAATCACTTTGTTGACTTTTTGCTTTCCTTCTGCTTATTTGTTTTTGGAGTAACTTTGCAGGCATCAAACAGTGGGTCATCAATCACTAATCCCACATTTAAATCACTAATCCCACATTTCCCATCAGTGCGAGAAGCTATCATGAATCTGCAAAGTGCTGTAGCCCTAACTTTTCATTTGAAGCAGCGGGAATACAGGGAGACATTAAAAGGGGAGCACTACAGTCTGTCACAGGACCTGCTAAAAACGTTTCCTGTATAATACAGTAGAATATTGAGAAATGAATTAAAGTGGTTTCTACTGTTCTTAAAGTCCTTGAGCCTAAAAATCAATCCCTTGGACCAATCAGTGAATCTGACTGGTTGCATGGATCACAAAGACTGAAGTATATACTTTTTACAGAATGGAATTTAAGATTTCAAGCTAAGGTATCATAATAACTAAGTGTAACTCATTAGTTTCTGAAGTAGACATTGTACAGCCATCGGCCCCATTTGCTGTGTCAAATGGACTATCCAGCAAGCAGTTGGGTGTAAGAAATCCAGTTGAACCAACCTACAATACAAAGTGAAAACAAACTGTTCCCAGCGCTGACATTTACCATTAGCTGCTTGTTACACGATACTAAAAAGAGGACTTTTGCTCCCTTTCTACTCGGTAACAAAAGCTGATGGTGTGTGAGTCAAAGAAGGTTTTGGATTCCCTTCGGAAGTGAAATGGAATGTGGTGGATGTTTATTCCAAACCCCCATCCTCCTCCTTTTCATTTCCCACCGTTGGCCCTCAGCATTGGTCCGAGAGAGAGGGTCACAGAAAGGTCATCATCAATTCGCTGACAGAGAAAGCCCACCGTCCAGATATTGGGATGGGACTAGTGGACCCGCTGATCTGTCCTGTTGGTGTCAATTTGGCCTCTTTCCTGCAGCAGAACACTGGAAGCAAAATCAACAGGGATTTAGAAGAGAGATGGAGAGTGTTTGGGACTACCTGCGTACAGCATCGTTATCCAGAATGAAGGCACAACTTACATTACCCAGCCTTCCCAGAGGGACTGAGGCCAGTGTAGGGTCCTGAAGCTGACCAGAAGGATCACCAGTTAAGATGGGGGTCTGTTTTATCCATACCCTTCCTTTTCCAAATTTGTTGAGGAAGTTATAAAATGACAATAAAACATGCTCCCCATTCTTTTAAACATTCCCACAAGTGATTCCTTGTCTCGATAACCGTCAAGAACCAAAAACCCAAAGCAAATTAATTCACAGTTGATCATTTCCGTCACGTTTTTTTGTTGGATTTTTTTTTGTGTGTGTGGGTTTTTTTTGAAACATGAACACAAAGCCCATCATTATTAAACCTTCGATGTGTATTGCTCATTTTGCAGACTTTAGATCCACTTTAGTCCAATCCAATTGGATTAAACAACGGCATGAGTTCATCCCAAAGTAGTTCAGTTCTCAGTCAGGTAGCTGTTGGGAATGACAACCTCCTCTTCCTTTTCTGTTCCAGGTAACAGAAAGGATGCTCATCATCACACAGTCACTTCTGTTTTGCTGTTGGTTACAAAGTACGGCTGTGGTGCTGTGTAATGCTGTGGCTGAGGACTGGTTTTCTCTATCAGCGGACCCACTGTGCAGGGCCTCTTGGTGGCATAGGTTTGTCTCCGGATGGTTGTGTCGCTTGGGTCCCAGGTCTTGTACTCAGCATCGAAGACCAGTGGGTGTGTGTGCATCTTGGTCATTTTGTTCCTCTGTCCCGTGAGCTTGGGGTTGTAGGTGTTGGAGCCGTGCGCTGGGTCTTCGTGCTGCATTGGCATCTGCACGGGATGCAAGGGCAAGCTCCCCTTCGAAGCCAGCTCCGCGAAATGCTGGCGCTTCGCAAAGAAATCATCATTCGCTTTTTCAGCTGAAAAAGGAGAGACAAGAGTCGGTCACATGTTCCCAGCAACTCAGGTGCAGCTCTGAAAGAGTCATACAGCACAAGAACGCAGACCCTTCGGCCCACCATGTCCGTACCGACCAACAAACACCCAACTATACCAATCCCACCTGCTCCATAGCCTACTACACCCTAGCATTTCCTGTGTCTGTCCAGGCGCTTTTTAAATGCTAAGTGAGCACCTGCCTCCGCCACCCCCTCAGGCAGCACGTTCTGTATTTCTACCACCCTCTAGGTGAAATAAATTTTCCTCAGATCTCCTCTAAACCACTTACTCCTCACCTGATGCCCTCCGGCCTTGGATACCATGGAGGGCAGGATTTCAGTCACCCATGTATTTGTATGGCGCCCCTGCAACTGGATGAGATGTCTTAAGTCACCTCAAAGGTTTCTGTATGTGTCCAAACTGTTGGCCAATAGCGTTGGTGAGAGTAGGGAGGGTCTGGTTTGAATCCTATCTGCTCCCCAAGTCTGGAATGAAAATTCCAGACAATTCCAGTCACTGCAAAGCCAATCCGGGAGAAACCGCTCCCAATATCTGAAATATTTTTTGGGGAGGTGGGGTGGGTGACAGAGCTCCCTGGGCTTCAGGCTGGGAAATCCTGGGGTGCATGCAGAGGCTCCTGGGTACAGGGGCTGTGGCTATTTGAAATTTTAAAAGGAAAGGGGTGAAGTGGGAAATATCCCTCCACCCTGCACCCTTCACACCCATCACACACTGCCCGTGGCCCATCCATGCCAACCCTTCCACCTTATTCCCCTCAACCCACCTCCACTTGTCCCCTCCATGCCAACAGACTCACCTCTGCCCACTATGCATCATCATTTGTAGCCCCTATGCCAGTCTGTGCCCCTCTGTTCCTCCCCAGGGCACTTTATAGACCCATATGCCAACTTAATGTCAACCAGTTCCCCCACCCACCACTTTCTGCCTTTACAGCTGCCATTCTAATTTCCCCGGCATCCACCACACGCAGACCTCAGGACCAATGCAGTGTAAGATGCAATGAAGCAAGTGTCTAATGCAGACGTTGAAAAACACACCCTCATTCACTAAAACAAAGGTATTTACTACTTTTACAGTCTTTCAACTACTTAAAATCTGGTAGCACCAACAGTTTCATTCAATTGCATAAGCCCTGGTAACTGCAAGAATTGGAATTCATCGTTCCAATTCAAAGAACAAACAGCTACTTACAGCTGCCATATAAAACTGTGAAATGCCAGGCACCCAACTGCGATAATGGAGGGTTGTGGAATCAATCATGTGGCACTAACACAGTCACGGTAGCCTTCAGACTTATGTTACTAGACAGAGTGAAACAGCAAGCAAGGCTTCTTTTAACATTTCAAACATTGTTCTTAAAAATGTAAAAGGCAGGACTTTTAAATGCCCTTGACAGGTCCCTCTGACAGATGCTTTTGACAGTTCCTCTTGAGATTTTGACAGTTCCAGTGGGCTACATATTTTCAAACAGTGATGCACTTTGATGCACATTCATGCCTGCTTTTAACAATCCCAAAGAGCACTTTACCTCTCCCAGGGAGCAGCTGACCACCTCCAGAGTTATCCTGGGGCCATATCCAAACTGGTACATTGCCTTGCTGAAAGGGTTCTGGGCTTAATCAAACACATCCACAAATATCGGACCTTCCTAGTGTAAGCTGCACACTTTTGAGCTTCACATTCCTGGGTTACAACTGGAGGAAGCTCATGCTTTTTGAGAGCAGCTGCCTCAGAGGAACATATCTTTGTGAAGGAGCACCTGACCTACAGGAACACAGGAGTAACCCTGCTTGAGGAGGGGGAAACGCCGTTGGGCAGATGTTTGATTTTTGGGAACTTCTGCTATTTTTGCAATGACAGAGAGGTTTTCTGTTCTTGCAAAACCCCAGGCCTGTGTATGTGAATGGAATGGGAGTGAGGTAAAATCAGGATCTGAGAGGTTTAGGGAATGGTATCTGGGGCTCAGGGTTTAAACATCTGAAGGCATGGTCACCAATGGTACAAGGATTATATTCAAGCAATGTGTGAGTGCAGAATCTCAGAGAGTTGTGGGGTTGGAAGTGATCCCAGGGAGAGGTTGGTAAAGAAGGACAAGAATTTTACAATCAAAGGAACAAATCCAGGACAATGAGGTGACAGTTCAGGCACAGGTTTCGTTACAGAGGGCCATAAACCAGACATGAGCATCTCACAGTGGTCAATTCAATTGTGGAATACTGACAGCATATCAGGAACATCCAGAGGCTAGCATGTTCATTTACTGTGAATAATATTTTATACCAGCTTGTGCTTGTTTTAGAATTATTCACCTTCACTGTGTACAGCATTGGTCTCCTTACTTTTTCATAGAATCCCTCCAGTGTGGAAACAGGTCCTTCAGCCCAACAAGCCCACACTGACTCTCAGAGCACCCACCCAGACCCATCCCCCTATAACCCGCCTAATGTACACATCCCTGAACACTACGGGCAATTTAGCATGGCCAATCCACCTAACCTACACATCTTTGGACTGTGGGAGGAAACCGGAGCACCCAGAGGAAACCCACGCAGACACAGGGAGAATGCGCAAACTCCACACAGACAGTTGTCCGAGGGTGGAATCGAACCCAGATCTCTGGCACTGTGAGGCAGCAGTGCTAACCACTGAACCACCATGCCACCCTTAAAATGCCTGACACACATTCCTGCTTTGGAAGCATGTATCAATTTGCAAGTGTAGACAAGGATGCACTAGCACTGGAGGGGGTGCACAGGAGGTTGATTCCAGAGTTGAGATGGTTGGCTTATGAGGAGAGATTGAGTAAACTGGGACTATACTCATTGGCATTTGGAAGAATGAATGAAGGGGGATCTTTTCGAAACTATAAAATTATGAAGGGAATAGATAAGATAGAAGCAGGGAGGTTGCTTCCACTGGAGGGTGAAACTAGAACTGCGGGGCAAAGGGGGAGCAGATTCAGGGCTGAGTTGAGGAGGAACTTCTTCAGCCGA
>NC_063352.1:5252433-5263444 GCF_021869965.1 Rhincodon typus | reverse complement strand
ACCTTGTTGTCTCGGATTCTCCAGCATCTGCAGTTCCTACTATCTCTGACCTACTCCTGCTCCTATTTCTTATGTCCTTATGCCAAATACATTATATTAGCTCAGTTTCCAACGTGAAACCTGAACACGTTTAAATCTGGGACATTTTTCAATATTAAATTCTTCAGTAATGAACTCTTTTGTTTCAGCTGTAGTGACAAATTATCCAGGGACAGCATTTCTACTTTGGTCACAGTCAGCGCTCCAACAGCAAACTGCTGTTCCTTTTGCAAAATTGTTTATTTCTGCTCAGGTTCTCAGTTCAACTCATTTACAACTCCCTGAGCAAATCACCAGGCATTGTTTTGGAATGTGAATTTTTTTTTAAAACTGATGAAATCTTCCAAACAAAAGAAAGAAACTGGAGCGGAGGCAGATGACTCAGCCTGTCCTTACTGTCCCACTGTTCAGTAAGATCACAGCTTATCTACGTAAGAGTGGTATAAAAACAAAGTTGCTGGAAAAGCTCAGCAGGTCTGGCAACATCTGTGAAGGAAAAAACAGAGTTAACATTTCGGGTCCGATGACTCTTCCTCAGAACTGATGGTGGCTGGGAAAATGTCAGTTTATATGCAGAAAATAGGGATGTGGGTGGGGTAGGGAGTAAACGATAGGATAGAGCCCAAAGAGAGAGAAAGACAGTTGGACAGATAAAGGAGTTGCTAACGATCAGGCTGGGAGGGTGAATAGTTGTTAATGGGGACTGTTAGTGACTAACAACAGAGGGTGTGGCAGGCTGTGTGGTAACAAGGCCTGGTGTGTGGGGTGGGGGGCTGGGACATGGGAGAGTTTAGGCCCTAAAATTATTGAACTCAATATTGAGTCCGGAGGGCTGTAGGGTCCCCAAGCGGAAAATGAGGTGTTGTCCCTCCTGTTTGCGTTGGACTTTGCTGAGACACTGCAGCAATCCAGAGACAGAGATGTTGGCCAGGGAGCAGGGCGGTGCATTGAAGTGGCAGGCAACAGGTAGTTCAGGGTCTTTTTTGCAAGCAGAACGTAGATGTTCTGCGAAGCGGTTGCCAAGTCTACGCTTCGTTTCCCCAATGTAGAGGAGACCACATTGTGAGCAGCGAATGCAGTAGACTAGATTCTGGGAAGTGCAGGTGAAGTGTTGCTTCACCTGGAAGGTATGTTTGGGCCCTTGGATAAGAGTGCAAGAGTAGTACCTTAGTGCAATTTTATTGACACAGCTAAAAATGATTTTTTTTTACCAAAACGAAACAATTTTAAGCGAAATGTCCAGTCCTTCACCTGTGAGTAATCCTAATTCTAAATTACTGAACAATAATATTATATCACAAAACAGAAATCTTTATGAATTAAATTGGACTACAGGATTTAGCTTCTACATAAAGAGTACAGCTTTACTGTTTGATCATAATGGTGGCAAATGAGTGCTAGGTGTATAAATTAAGTGTTAATGTTAGCTGTAAAAAGGAAAAAATGCATACACTCTCTGCCGATAGCAAGGCTAACAAGGCATGGCCAGGGAGGGTAGGGGATATACAGAAAATATGAAGGACAGGGGTCATCCTCTGAAGTTGTGGAATTCAGTATTGAGTCCAAGAGGCTGTAAAATGCCTGAGTGGAAAATGAGGTGTGGTTCTTCAAGTTTGCATTCAGTTCTATTGGAACATTGTAGCAGGCCCAGAAATGTTCACACAGGAGCAAGATGGTTTATTGAAATGGTAGGTAACTGGGAGGTCAGGGTCATTCCGATATTCAGAATGGAGAGGAGCCACAAAGCCAGTCATCCAATCGGCATTTGGTCTCACCAATGTAGAGGAGACCCCACTGCGAGCAATGAATGCAGGAGACTAGACTGAAAGATACAACTGAAACACTCCTTCAACTGGAAGGTGGGCCGTTGGACAGTTAGGAGGGAGGAGGTGGAAGGGCCAGTGATTGTACGGAAGTAGTCATGAAGGGAGGAAGTGTTTGGAGTGATGGAGGAGTGGACCAGGGTGTCATGGAGGGAGTGGTCCCTGCAGAATGATGACACCGGAAGGGAGAGAAAGTTGTGTCTGGAAGGTAGTATCCCACTGGGGGTGGTGGAAATGATGGAAGATGATCCTTTGCATGCAGAGGCTGGTGCAGTTGGAAATGAGGACAAGGGGAACCCTGTCATTGCTTTGGGAAGGAGGGGGGCAGAAATGCAGGGTACATATCGGAGACAGTGAAGGCTCAGTCAACCACAGTGAGGGGGGTGAGGAGAGTCCTTAGTTGAGGATAAAGAAGATCATGTCAAAGACACCCCAGTGGAAGGTAGCATTATCAGAACAGATGTGACAGAGACAGAGAAACTGGGAGAACGGAATAGAATCCTTGCAGGGACAGACTGTGAGGAAATCTAAAACAAAAGCAGAAATTGCTGGAGAAACTCAGCAGGTCTGGCAGCATCTGTGGAGAGAAACAGTTCTGAAGAACCGTCATCCTGGACTCAAAACGATAACTCTGTTTCTCTCTTGCACAGATGCTGCCAGACCTGCGGTGTTCCTCCAGCAATTTCTGCTTTTGTTTCAGATCTCCAGCTCTCTGCTTTATTTGATGTGAGGGAGCCAAGTCAAAGAGACTGTGGGAGCCGAAGGGTTTGAAATGGATGCTGGCAGAGAGTCGATTCCCATAAATGGAAACAGTGATGACAAGGAAGGGAATGGAGAAATCACAAATGGACCATGAACAGTCGCATCAGACTCAAAACATTAATTCTGTTTCTCTCTCTACAGGTGCTGTCAGACATGCTGAATTTTTCCAGCAATTTTGGTGTTCCACAACATTTTGCTTTAGCTCAAAGACCACAATTTATTTTTAGATGAAATTGCAGTAATGGGTGGGGTTTGAGCATATGCCCACAAAGGTTCCATTCCAGCCTCGGGCAACTGTCTGTGTGGAGTTTGTACATTCTCCCCGTGTCTGCGTGGGTTTCCTCCGGGTGCTCCGGTTTCATCCCTCAGACCAAAGATGTGTACGATGGTTGGGTTGGCCATGCTAAACTACCCACAGTGTTCAGGGATATTTAGGTTAGGTAGGTTAGACATGGGAAATCAGGGGTAGGGGATGGGTCTGGGTGGGATGCTAGTCAAAAGGACGGTGTGGGCTTGTTGGGCCGAATGGCCTGTTTCCACACTGTAGGGATTCTATTAAAAAAAAGCATTAGTCTAGGCCTCTGGATTACTAGCGCAGTGACATAGTCACTACATCCCTATCACAGCAGGTCTGAGTCCTGTTTATCAGTGGCTCTGTCTCTAAAGAAACCAACTCAATATGAGGAGCCTCAAAGACTTCAGTTAGCACACACTGGCATTGGGGATTACTCTGAGCTGGGAGCCCAGCCAGATCTGTGATGGTGCTGCCTTCCAGAATGATGGGTTTTGGAAAAGATTGCAAAACCTGACCTACACCATGGGGTGGCACAGTGGCTCAGTGGTTAGCACTGCTGCCACAGCACCAGGGACTTGGGTTCAATTCCACCCTCGGGCAACTGTCTGTGTGGAGTTTGCACATTCTCCCTGTGTCTGTGTGGGCTTCCTCTCACAGTCCAAAGATGTACAGTTTAGCTTTGGGCAATGCAGGGTTACAGGGGCTGGGTGGGATGCTCTTTGGAGGGCCGGTGTGGATTCAATGGGCTGAATAGCCTGATTCTGCACTGTAGGGACTTTATGATTCTGCTCGATGTAATTAGTGTTTGCAATTCCGTGATGTTTTGTTCAGGAAAAGACCTGGTGTAACCCAATGGAGGCTTTTGGGCTGTTCATGGGGCAAGAGGTGGGAAAACTAAAACAAAACCAGAAAATGCTGGAAATATTCAGCAGGCCATCCTCAGTTTATTAATGTTTCTGATCAACAGACCTTTTCTCCAACATACAAACATAGAGTAAGAGCAGGCCATCCGGCCCACTCCACCCTTCAATATGATCATGCCCAATCATCCAACTCAGTCCCCTCTTGAAAACATTCACTATTTTGGCCTTGACTGCTTTCTGCGACAGAGAATTCCACAGGCTCCCCCCACTACTGAGCTAAAGCCATTTCTCCTCATTGATTGCAGATAGAATCCCTACAGTGTAGGGACAGGTCCTTCAGCCCAACAAGCCCACACTGACCCTCAGAGCATCCCACCCAAACCCATCCCTCTATTGCCCACCTAATCTATACATCCCTGAACACTACAGACAATTTAGCACAGCCAATCCACCCTAACCTCCACATCTTTGGGCTGTGGGAGAAAACCCACACAGACACAGGGAGAATGTGCACACTCCACACAGACAGTTGCCGGAGGGTGGAATTGAACCCAGGTCCCTAGCACTGTGAGGCAGCAGTGCTAACCACTGAGCCACCATGCCACTACTGACCTCAGTCCTCCATGGTCTAACCATTATCCTTAAAGTGTGACTCCTGGTTCTGCATTCCCTGGTCATCAGGAACATCCTTCCTGCATTTACCCTGTCTAGTCCGGTTGGAATTTTATACGTTTCTGTGAGATTCCTTTCATTCCCCTAAACTCCAGTGAATATGGCCCTGACCGTATCTAAGGATATGGGGTGGGCCATTTCAGATGAGGAGAAATGTCTTCACCCAGAGAGTGAGGAGCCTGTGGAATTCTCTGCCGCAGAAAGTGGTTGAAGCCAAAACATTGAATGTTTTCAAGAAGGAGTTAGATATAGTTCTTGGTCTAAAGGAATCAAAGGGTATGGGGAGAAAGTGGGAACAGGGGACTGTGTGGGATGATCAGCCATGTTCCTTCTGTACGGCAGAGCAGACCCAAATGACCAAACAGCCTACTCCTGATCCAATGTTCTGTGTTTACAACAATCAGGAATTCACTGAGGGAAGCCAGGGAGAACATGACAGATGGTAAGAAGCTAAACAACATTTAGAACAGACTATTCAAAACGTAAATAATGGTGTTGACAGTCCTTTGTTGGTAAAGGAATTTTTGATCTTAAACATGTTAATGTTTCAAAGATGCACCTGACAGATCGTGTTGCTAGGCAGCTGCTTTACATATCCCCTTAGACACTGCACACCAGTACAAGGCAGTGTGCACTGCTTCAGAAAAGCAAGCTCCTCGGATTATTGTATCTCAAACGAGCTTGTGCTCCCAAGAAGACTGAGAGTGTGCTTAACTATTCCTCTTGATCCATCATTGAGCTGCAGCACCTCACTGCAAAATGCATACATTGTGACTGTAGGCAAAGAACTGCAGCCAAACTATGACTAGAACATTGCGATGCAGTTTTAAAGCAACTTGAGGCTTGGGGACATTTCATTTATCGATTAACTCTGTTTGTCTGGGTGACAGGTGGCTCTACTCACAAATGCAAAGATATTTTGCCACTTACACCTAGTGACAGCTTCACATACTCCTGGATGAACATGGGCTGGAGGCAAAACAGAACTCAGTCCCAATACCACAGTGGCATTTCTCATTCCCTTTTCCAATTCGCTGGCATAAGTAAAAGTAAAAGACCTCAGATACGAGAAACGTGCAATAAGTGCTGGTGGGATTCTGCAATTCCAGCAGCATATGGGAGAGGGAGTGAGAGAGAAACAGAGTTAATGTTTCAGTTCTGAACAAGAGTCATACGGGGCTCAACACTTTAGCTATTTCTCTCTCCATAGACGTTGCCAGACCTGCTGAGTACCTTCTATATTTGTTTCCAATTCTTGGGCATCGTATTTTGCACATTCTTTTATTCTTTAGTGGAAATGTGGGCATTTCTGGCAAGGCTTTGACCTGTCACCTATCTCAGAGGGCAGCTAACAGTCAACCCCATCACTGTGGGTCTGGAGTCACGTGTAGACCAGGCCAGGTAAGGATGGCTGATTTCCTTCCACAAAGGACAATTTGTGAACCTGATGGGTTTTCGATAATGATTTCATGGCCACCATCACCAAGGCTAGATTCCCATTCCAGATTTGTTCACTCTATTTGATTTGAGTCGGAGTCCCCAGACGATTACCCTCTGACGTGTCCATTGAGATTTCCAGACCATCACAACCTCCCATCAGGTTCAGGCAGATGTACTGAAGGAGGTCCCCATACTGCTGGTCATGTGGATTCTCACTGTGACCTCTGGTCACCCTCAGATTCATCAACCTTAAGACCTAACGCTGAGGAGGGCTGCACCCATATAAAACCTTCCAGCCTTTCTAAAGAGGGGGCTATGAAGGTCACACATGAATTGTTACAATATTCTGGATCACCTAGAATCAGCGAATCCATGCTGTGCAGAAACAGGCCATTCAGGCTATCAGTGGTGTACCACAAGGATCATTGCTGGGTCCACACCTCATTTATATAAATGATTTGGATGTGAATATATGAGCTATCATTAGTATGTTTGCAGGGAGGTGCAGTGGACAGCGAAGAAGGTTACCTCAGAGTACAATGGGATCTTGATCAGATGGGCCAATGGGCCGAGGAGTGGCAGATGGAGTTTAATTGATAAACGTGAGGTGTTGCATTTTGGAAAGGCAGATCAGGGCAGGACTTATACACTTAATGGTAAGGTCTTGGGGAGTGTTGCTGAACAAAGAGACCTTGGAGTGCAGGTACATAGTTCTTTGAAAGTGGAGTCACAGGTAGACAGGGTAGTGAAGGTGGTGTTCGGTATGCATACCTTTATTGGTCAGTGCATTGAGTATAGAAGTTGGGAGGTCATGTTGCGGCTTTACAGGACATTAGTTAGGCCATTTTTGGAATACTGCATTCAATTCTGGTCTCCCTGCTATAGGAAGGATGTTGTGAAACTTGAAAGGGTTGAAAAAAAAATTTACAAGGATGTTGCTGGGGTTGGAGGGCTTGAGTTATAGGGAGGAGCTGAATAGGCTGGGGCACCAGAAGCTGAGGGGTGACCTTATAGAGGTTTATAAAATCATGAGGGGCATGGAAAGGGTGAATAGCCAAGGTCTTTTCCCCAGGGTGGGGCAGTCCAAAACTACAGGGCATAGGTTTAAGGTGAGAGGGGAAAGATTTAAAAGGGACCTAAGGGGCAACTTTTTCACGCAGAGGGTGGTGTGTGTGGAATGAGCTGCGTGAGGAAGTGGTGGAGGCTGGTACAATTACAACATTTAAAAGGCACCTGGATGGGTATATGAATAGGAAGGGTTTAGAGGGCTATGGACCAAATGCTGGCAAATGGGACTAGATTTATTTAGGGTATCTGGTCAGCATGGACAAGTTGGACTGAACACTCTGTTTGCGTGCTGTACATCTCTATGACTCTAAGTCTGCACCATCCCTCTGAAGAGCATCCCACCTAAACTCACCCCCTACGCTATCCTGTATTTCCCATGGCTAATCCACTCGGCCTGCACATCCCTGAACACTATGGGCAATTTAGCATGGCCAGTCCAGCCTAACCTGCACATCTTTGGACAGTAGGAGGAAACTGGAGGAAACCCACGCAGACACGGGGAGGATGTGCAAACACCACACAGACAGTCGCCCGAGGGTGGGATCGAACCCAGGTCCCTGGCAGCACTGCAAACCACTGAGCCACCATTTGTCTCAATTATTTCAAGAAACAGTTGACTCCAAATCTCCCACTGCCTTCTGCAATGATGCAATTTAAAGTATTAACTGCGCTGATACAATAGAAGAAGTTTACGCTTTATACCGTGCTGTTTATGTAGTGTTTTTCCTTTTGCTAAGTGCGAGGTTCCCCTCCAGACAGTGTAAATCAAAACTGCACTGCTGAACTGACAGCTGTTAATGCTGCTTCTACAATTGGTATAACTTTATACCTCCAGAAGAGAAGTCTAACAGCTCCCTCTTCCCATCTCAGTTGAGTAAAATAAGGAGTTAGCAAAGTGAAGAGGACACAAACTGATTAATGGAATCAGAGGAATTTGTTTTAAATGTTTTTCTTCACTCTTCTGAAGCAATGAGATTTGAACATCAATTTCCTTTCATTCCAGACAATCATTTTGCAGTCTCTGCACAATGCCGACACACTCAGAACAACAGCGGACAGAATATTAGCTTTTCCCATGGCAACGTAATGAAATTGTTCAATGACCTGGCCTGTGATATCAGATCTCAGCAATTCCCTAAAACACCCAGCACCCCAGCGCAATCCCACATAGGGCTGCACCAGTGCTTTGAGGAATTCTCCAAGGAGCTGTGCATCTGATGACGGTGTTTTTCCGAGGATGCTCCTCTGGCACCTCTGCCAGCTGTCTCCAGTGCACCAGCTGCTTGGTCAGTGGCAGGGAGAGTGCCAGAGGTTAACATCTGCAATAGGGTGGGCTGTCTCAGGCTGGGGGTGGCCTGGGGGATATTTGCCAGTGAGGTGCACTGCGCACCCCCCGAGCATCTCAATTAGACATCATCCACAGCTAGCTGCGGGCACAGTGCCAGGGACTGGGACAGTGCATCTCGATTCCCCAGAGTGTCATGATAGCATGAGCCACCACCTTATCAAGGGCAGTTAGGGGATGGGTAACAGACAATGGTCCAGCCAGGGACATTCACATATCGTGAACTAATATCAAAAGAATGATGGCTTGAGGAAGGATGTGGTGGAACTGGAGTCAGTTCAGAGGAATTTCACCAGATTGATTCCAGGGATGAAAACATATGAGAAGCGGATGAATAGCTTGGGTTTTTACTCACTGGAGTTCAGAAGAACGAGGGGGGGGATCTGATTGAGGTATATAAAATGCTAATGGCGATTGATAAGGTGGACGTTGAACAGATGTTCCCCCTTCTGGGACAGTCTCAAACAAGAGGTCATAGATATAGAGTGACAGGAGGCAGGTTCAAAACTGAGATGATGAGAAACTACTTCTCTCAGAGGGTCAAAAAATCTGTGGAACTCACTGCCCCAGAGTGTAGTGGAGGCAGAATCAAACAACACATTCAAGAAAGAAGTAGATACATTTCTGATGAGAAGTGACACAAGGGGCTAAGGGGAGCACGTGGGAAAGTGGAGTTGAGACCAGGATTAGGTTAAATGGCACAGCGGGTTCAAAGCGCTGAACTGGCCACTCCCACTCCTAATTCCAATGTTCCTATGAAAGTGTCAACCCAAGTGATCGATGGTGAATGTGACAGAGTTTTCTTCCTAAGACATGCTGTTTGTCTGTGAGTTCATCAGAACTGGTCCTTACTCATTGCTGCAAGGGGACATCAAAGGAATGATCCTGCACAGTGCCATCGTCAAGAACACTGACTGTGTCTCCTGATCCTCTACATTGTTCCCCCACACCAGAGACCATCAAATCTTACCTCTTCAGCTCAGGTTGTCACACGCATGTGACGAATGCAGAGCTCATTCTATCTAGACTGACAGTAACACTCATAAATAATATATTTGGGTTACCATTGATCAGAAACTCAACTGGACTCGCCACATAAACACAGTGGGTACAAGAGCAGGTCAGAAACTAGGAATACCATGGTGAGTAACTCCCCTCCTGACTCCTCAAAGCCTGTCCACCATCTACAAGGCACAAGTCAGGAGTATGATGGAATACTCCCCACTTGCCTGGATGGGTGCAGCCCCAATAACACTCAAGAAGCTTGACACCATCCAGGACAAAGCAGCCGCTTGATTGGCACCACATCTACAAACATCAACTCCCTCCACCACCGATGCTCAGTAGCAGCAGTGTGTACTATCTACAAGATGCACTGCAGAAATTCACCAAAGATTCTCAGACAGCACCTTCCAAACCAATGACCACTTCCATCTAGAAGGACAAGGGCAGCAGATACATGGGAACACCACCACCTCCAAGTTCCACCTCCAATCCTCTCACCGTTCCGACTTGGAAATGTAACATTGTTCTTTCAGTGTCGCTGAGTCAAAATCCTGGAATTCCCTCCCCAAGGATATTATGAGTCAACCCACAGCTCAAGGACTGCAGCAGTTCAAGAAGGCAGCTCACCACCACCTTCTCAAGGGGCAACTAGGGATGGGCAAGAAATGCTGGCCAGCCAGAGAATAAGTGAATAAAGAAAAAAACAAATCATCATCCAAAATGCTGAATGTATTTGACAGCAAAGACGTTTTAATTGCAAGATAAATAGATGCATTAATATGAGAAAAACTCAAGCTGGTAACAAGAAAAACACTCAGAAGATGTAACATTCTCTCCCTTTTCCTGTATGCCTCTGAAAAAGACGAACAAGAAGATCCATGGAAGTAAAAGTAGAGGTCTATGAACTTTGGGTATTGTGAGGTATGCTTAAAAAAGTCTAGCTACAAATTGTAAGACATGTGGTGAGGTAATTGAAAATGCAAGAAGAAGGAAGAACCAGAAATAATTTTTTTTAACATGCGCTGGTTGTGGGCATCATTGGCTTAGTCAGCATTTACTACCCAGAGGGCAGTTAAGAGTCAACCACATTGCTGTGGGTCCAGAGTCACATATAGGCCAGACCAGGTAAGGATGGCAGCTTCCTTCCCTAAAGCACGTTAGTGAACCAGATAGGCTTTCCTAACAATCATTTCAAGCCTCTTAATTCCAGATTTTATTGAATTTAAAGACCACTATCTACTGCGATGGGATTCAAGCCCTGGTCCCCAGGACATTATCTATGGATTAATAGTCTACTGATAATACCATAAGGTCATCGCCTCCCCTACAAGCCAAAGTTTTGGTCATTTCATCAGAGCTGAAAAGCTGTAAAGATCTCTTCTGGAGGTAAAGGGCAGCAGAAAGATGGGTAGGCCTAGGTGTAGGTGGGTGATGGAGGTCACAGTTGGGCCCCAGGGTGAGGATGGCATCAGATGGACGTCCAAACCCAACTGTGACTCCAGCTCTTTCCACAGGAGGAGCTACAAAGCAGCAGCAATGGAGTTGGGGTGGGCTGGGGTGGGGGGGGCGTGTAGGGAGTTCTGTGAGGGTAAGGTGGGGGGCATAGGGAGTTCTGCAAAGGTAAGGTGGGGGGAGTAGGGAGTTCTGTGATGGTAAGGTGGGGGGCGTAGGGAGTTCTGTGAGGGTAAGGGGGGGGGGG
>NC_063352.1:5234241-5252333 GCF_021869965.1 Rhincodon typus | reverse complement strand
TTAGGGAGGTCTGTGTGGGTAAGGGGGGGCGTAGGGAGTTGTGCGAGGGTAAGGTGAGGGGGTGTAGGGAGCTTGCAAGGGTAAGGTGGGAGGCACAGGGAGTTTGCGAGGGTAAGGCGGGCGGGCGTAGGGAGTTTGCGAGGGTAAGGGGGTTAAGTAGGGAGTTCTGTGAGGATAAGGGGGGGAGTAGGGAGTTCTGTGAGGGTATTGGGGGGCGTGTGGGGAGGTGGGGGGTGGGAGGGGGGGTGAGGGAGGTCTGTGAGGATAAGTGGGGGTGTAGGGAGGTCTGTGCGGGTAAAGCGGGGAGGTGTAGGGAGTTCTGTGAGGGTAAGAGGGGGCGTAGGGAGTTATGTGAGGCTAAGGCAGGGGGGTTGTAGGGAGTTCTGTGAGGGTAAGGCAGGGGGTGTAGGGAGTTCTGTGAGGGTAAGGCGGGGCGGGGGTAGGGAGTTCTGTGAGGGTAAGGCGGGGGGGCTGTAGTGAGGTGTGTGGCGGTAAGGCGGGGGGGGGGGTGTGGTGAGTTCTGTGAGGGTAAGGCGGGGGGTGCTGAGTAGGGAGTTCTTCAGAAAATTCAGACCGTCAGCTTTTCTGCTCCTCTGATGCTGCTTGGCCTGCTGTGTTCATCCAGCCCTGCACCTTGTCGTTATATGAAAGGTAATTTGGAGTTGTGCAGGGCGGTTGGTGATGTGTTAGGGGGTGTTGGCATTTGAGAGCGTTGGCGTGTGAGTGTATATTACCGGCACTATGGGTAGCCAAGCAGCAAAGGCAGTGCACAGTGGCAGCACCGTGCTTAAAGACACCGGCTCTGTGTGGGAATTGAATCACAGCACTACAGCCAGGTACCCAGCTGGCATTCACTGTGTGCCCTTCAAACAGAAGTAATCCTTATAGATTTTTCTCTGCAACACTGGGGGTAATCTTAATTCAATTCACTGGGCAGGAAACCCACAGCACTGGGCGGAATTAATTTTGCACATCAACCCAATATTACTCCGTATTGACTTCCTCAGAGAATAATAAATGCTGGCAGGATGGCGAATTGGTTTCCCAATGGGAAGGTTAAGTTAAAATGACTGTTGCTGTTAACTTTAGTGTGTTGTCTGTTGGACTGTAAAGGGGAAAGAAAAACCCGCTGCGGCTACAATCATTTTTATAATATTATGTTCAATACGCGAAGATTTGATGCAAAGCATATTTGCATTTTAATGAGATCTATGTCGCACTAAAGCTGAGGAATATCAAATGCATTTTGAATCAATTGTTGGTCAGGAAACCAGTTTAAGCAATAAATCTAAACTGTGTAAAAACTAGGCAAAACCAGGGAAGAAGAGCGAACAGAATATTGTACGGTATTTAAAGTTAACTCCAATTGCCCTCTGACCCAACTGAATTTCTGAATGATCTTTGCTCAAATCTTTGGAACCAACACCTGAGGAGCTCAGATTCTGGAGTCTGTGATGAAAGTGAACAGCACTGGTGATTTAAAAACCAAAAGAACCTGAGGATCGTGACAATCAGAAACAAAAACAGAAATTGCAGGAAAAGCTCAGCAGTTCTGAGTTCCAAGGCAGGATCACTGGACCCGAACCGTTAACTCTGATCTCTCTCCACAGATGCTTCCCGACCCGCTGAGCTTTTATTTATTATGCTAATAGCTACCCCCCTGGTTTGCTGGGGGGGCTTTTGTATGACAAACAAGAGCCATCAGGAGACCAGAGATAGTAGGAGCTGCCGATGCTGGAGAATCTGAGATAACAAGGTGTAGAGCTGGATGAACACAGCAGGCCAAGCAGCATCAGAGGAGCAGGAAAGCTGACATTTCGGGTCTGGACCCTTCTTCAGAAATATGTCCTGGCCAATTTTTAGTCACTCAATCAACTTCACAAAAACAGGTTAGAATCAGACAGTACAGAAGGGGTCATTTGGAATTTTGGCAGTGCAGTTTCTGGGATCTTGCTGTGCATGGTTTGGCTGCTGTGTATTTTGATTACGATAGTGATTACACATGTAGAGTCACTTCTGAGGAAGGGTCCAGACCCGAAATGTCAGCCTTCCTGCTCCTCGGATGCTGCCTGGCCTGCTGTGTTCATCCAGTTCCACACTGTGTTATCTCAGACTCCAGCATCGGCAATTCTTACTATCTCTATGGCAATGACAAATACATCTTCTCGCTCACTCAGGCTGAAGAATCTCTTCTGATAATGTCCCTGTTATTCCTGCCTCAACCTGTGGGCTGCTGTCCCATGTCCTTCGGGGAAGCTTGTCACCATTTTGATGAAGGTTGCTATCCAGAATGCTCTATTACTCAGTGTCATTACCACAGACTACAGGCACTCTAACACTATTCAGTTCCCTCCATTTACAGAAGTTCACTTGTCATCACAAAACTCTGGTGGACTGGAATTTTTCTACTAACTGGAAACGGTGTTTGAATTCCAGTTGGCATATTCTGTGGTAATCGTAAAATTGCAGTTTGTCTCCTCAGACTGACTGCAATGTTTCACCACTACCATACACCAGTCTGTCTTCATAATGGGCAACCCAACTCAGTTAAAAGGTGATAGTTTTACCTCAGAGACTGAAAAGCATTGGTTCAAAGCACTAAACCTGAACTTATGCACTTTTAAGGATGTTCGATAATGGAAGGACAGCAACAATGGTCTACCAGAGAGATTACTGGGATGGCAGGACTGATGTATGAAGAGAGACTGGATTAGTTAGGACTATGTTCACTGGTGTTTAGAAGAATGAGGAGGAATTTCATAGGCATTTGTAAAATTCCAACTGGGTAAACACAGGAACAATCTTCCCAATGTCCAGAGAATCCAGATCCAGGGGCCATGATCTAAGGATACATTTCGGACTGAGATGAAGAGAAATGTCTTCACCCAGAGAGTGGGGAGCCTGTGGAATTCTCTGCCACAGAAAGCGGTTGAGGCCAAAACATTGAATGTTTTTGAGAAGGAGTTAGACATAGGTCTTAGGGCTAAAGAAAATGGGGAGAAACCTGGAACATGGTAAACTGAATGGCCTACTCCTACTTCCTACATTTTGTTTCTGTGCATTCACACGATTTGGGCATTGCTGCCCAGGCCAGTATTTGCTGGCCATCCCTAATTACCCAGAAGTCAACCACATTGCTGTGGGCCTGGAGTCACACGTAGTCTAGATAGCAGATTCTTTCTCCAAGGACGTTAATGAACCAGACGGGGTTTCTCCCCACCAGTAGTTCCATGGTCACCATTCGATTCTTCATTCTAGATTTTTATTGAATTCAAATTCCACCAGCTGCCGTGGTGGGAATCAAGCCCAGGTCTCCAGAACATTACCTGGGTCTCTGGATCAATAGTCCAATGATGACGCCGCCAGGCCATCATCTCCCTTCCAATCTAACAGAGAAGTGAGTGTGATGCTAAAACAGTGCCTAATGCAAGATGGACTATCATTTGCCACTCTTCGAAAATAGCGAGGAGTGAGACTTCTGGCAGCATTTAAGGAGTGAGAAAGAAAGTTAATGTTTGAAGTCTGATATGACTCTGAGATATGGGACTTGAAACTTTGACTCTGTTCACCAGAACAGCTGAGCTCCTCCAGCGTTTTCTGTGTTTGTTTCGGGTTTCCAGCATCTGCAGTATTTTGCTTCTATTTCAGCACTTCTGGGGGCCTGGCTATGACTTCCCTCTCAACTGAGCAGCAGCACAGCAAACAGCAAGTCTGATTTACAATGCACCCACTGGTTATTGGGTCCTTGCTGACCATTGGGGGGGTAGGTCAGCCACATTTACTGATAGATCAGCTTGGGAAGTGTCTCATTAGTTAGGAGGCACTTTGAGAACTCCGCGCGGTTGTAACAAGACGTTAAAACGCAGCTTAGCTCGTTCTGTTTGGAGGAAGCGCATTGTGACAAAGTAAAACTGTGAGCTTGTCTTGTGTCGGTCTCTCATTTTCTCCCAGATGCTGAGAATGTGTAGTACCTAATTATCCAGTTTTTTGTTGAAGTTAATGTTTGGGACAAAATTGTCTAGAAGGCTATTTCACAGCAGCTGTATCTTGTTGACTGTGTGACAGGCTAAAACCCATTTTCACAAGGAATGAGAAAATGAGAGTCATTATATAAATGATGTTTTCCATAAGGGGGCTGCTCAGATTGTCAACAATCAGTAATGCTTGAAAGATGCAGGATTTAGCATCAGCCCTTCATCAAGGGATCACTGACTAACACGTTCCAAGCGTTTCTTGATGAGTATTGACCTACATCCTTTTTCTCGGATAGATTATGATGTGGAGGTGCTGGTGTTGGGCTGGAGTAAACAAAGTTGGAAACCTTACGACACCAGGATATAGTCCAACAGGTTTATTTGAAATCACAAGCTTTCATAGCACTGCCCCTTCATCAAGAAGGCTTCACCTGACAAAGCTCCGAAAGCTTGTGATTTCAAATAAACCTGTCGGACTATAACCTGGTGTTGTGTGACTTCTGACTCAGATAGATTAGCAAAGGGAAAGGGACCTTGGAGTTTTAGAGATCTATGTGCAGTGAAACCTTGCTGCCAGATAGTTTGTCTGCAAGTATGCATCTAACAATAATCAAAACTACCGGCTGGCAAGGCAGGTTTAAATAAACCGGGAGCCATCAGTGACCTGAAGTCAGTCCCAAAGGAGATGTAGGGGTGACAGTGTTGGACTGCGATGGACAAAAGTCAGAAATCACACGACACCAGGTCATAGTCCAACAGGTTTATGTGAAATCACAGCTGAAGTAGGAGCAGTGCTCTGAAAGCTTGCAATTTCAAATAAAACCAAAAGAGATATCTTTAAGAAGCTTCCCTGTAACGTGAATCACATCTTCTCAAACTCATTACTCCTGAGTAGGACAGGATTTAGAAATAAGTGGCCTGTCCAGCTGATGTTTGCTTTGTTCAGAATACAACAAAGAAAGTGAAATCATTCAGTGGTCATTCTTTATTCCCATTAAGATATTTTCTTTTGCCCCATTTTTATTCATCAATCACGAGGATGAAGGGGCAAGAAATGGTTAGAATGCCCTTCCAAGCTGAAGAGTGGCCATTCACCGTGCACTACCCCACTCCACTCAGTAAGGCTGTGGGAAAATGTCATCCGAGTCAATGATAATTAAAGACTGAAAGAAAGAACCATTACCTCTCTGAGCCACATTTGCTAAACCTTCACATTCAACATTATCGGGACCCCATTTACTTACCCAACAAGAAAAACAACGGACCTACTGTTCTGCCGGGTCTTTATAATCACCTCCAACATTTAGTGTAGGACATGACCTGCATTCATATAGTGCCTCTCACCACCTCAGGACACATCAAACAGCTCTGCAACAACAACCTGAATTCATATGATGTAGTAGCATGTCCCATTTACCACTGATGATGTGGTTTTGAAGGGTAGTCATGTTTTTAATGTACTAAATGAGGTAGCGGGTTTTTACACAACAAGATCCCACAAACAGCATGGCTCGGAGGGCTGAGTGGCCTACTCCAGCTCCTGTGTTTCTATGATAATAGCGAAGACATGCTGTTTTACAGATGATGGTGGATGGGATCAGTATTGGTCAGGGCACCAAGGTGAGGCACATGCACTTCTTCAAAATAGATCCTCAATGTCCACCTCGTTTAATGTCTTTATCTGAAATGTGGCACCTACAGCAGTGTAGCACTCCCTCAGTGCTGGTACTGAAATGTCAGCCTGGGTTATCAGTTCATATAAAGCTTTCCTGTAACAATTTCCTCAGAATTGTAGTGATCCATCAACAGCACATGACTCTCACTCTTTATTGCAGCCTGTGACAGATATATAGCTTTGCCCCTCAAAGCACAGCTCAATAGGGGAGGCAGAGACACTGTGTCTGCAGAAAAGACTCTGAGCTTCCCATCGCTTGCCACTCCAACACCCTACCCTGTTCCCTGGCCAAAACTGATGTGAGGAACAAGAGGATGGCCAGAGTGAGGGTAGGGCCGATCAGGGATAGTGGACGGAACTTGTGCCTGGAGTCAGAGGAGATAGGGGAGGTCCTTAATGAATACTTTGCTTCAGTATTCACCAGTGAGAGGGACCTTGACGTTTGTGAGGATGGCATGAAACAGGCAGATATTCCCTATCTAAAGAAGGGTCTAGACCCAAAACATCAGCTTCCCTGCTCCTCTGATGCTGCTTGGCCTGCTGTGTTCATCCAACTCCACACCTTGTTATCTCAGATATGCTCGAACAGGTTGATGTTAGGAAGGAGGATGTACTAGAAATTTTGAAAAACATGAAGATCGATAAGTCCCCTGGGCCAGATGGGATATACCCAAGGTTACTACGGGAAGCAAGGGAAGAGATTGCTGCCCCTTTGGTGATGATCTTTCATCCTCACTGTCCATTGGAGTAGTAACAGATGATTGGAGGGTGGCAAATCTCCTTCCCTTGTTCAAGAAAGGGAATAGGGATAATCCTGGGAATTACAGACCAGTCAGTCTTACTTCTGTGGTGGGCAAATTATTGGAGAGGATTCTGAGAGATAATATTTATGATTATTTGGAAAAGCACAGTTTGACAGGAAATAGTCAGCACGGCTTTGTGAGGGGCAGGTCATGCCTCACAAGCCTCTCTGAACTCTTTGAGGGTGTGACAAAACACATTGATGAAGGCAGAGCAGTGGATGTGGTGTATATGGATTTTAGCAAGGCATTTGATAAGGTTGCCCATGATAGGCTCATTCAGAAAATAAGGAGACACGGGATTCAGGGAAATCTGGCTGTCTGGATACAGAACTGGCTGTCCAATAGAAGACAGAGGGTGATAGTAGATGTAAAGTATTCAGCCTGGAGCTCGGTGACCAGTGGTGTTCCGCAGGGATCTGTTCTGGGATCTCTGCTCTTTGTGATCTTTATAAATGACTTGGATGAGGAAGTGGAAGGGTGGGTTAGTAAGTTTGCCGATGACACGAAGGTTGGTGGAGTTGTGGACAGCGTGGAGGGCTGTTGTAGGTTGCAAGGGGACATTGACAGGATGCAGAGCTGGGCAAAGAAGTGGCAGATGGAATTCAACCCAGAAAAGTGTGAAGTGATTCATTTTGGAAGGTGGAATTTGAATGCAGAATACAGGGTTAATGGCAGGATTCTCGGCAGTGTGGAGGAACAGAGGGATCTTGGGGTCCACGTCCATAGACCCCTCAAAGTTGCTACCCATCTTGATAAGGTTGTAAAGAAGGCGTATGGTATGTTGGCTTTCATTCGCAGGGGAATTGAGTTTAAGAGCCGTGAGGTTATACTGCAGCTCTATAAAACTCCAGTTAGACCACACTTGGAATATTGCGTTCAGTTCTGGTCGTGTCATTATAGGAAAGATGTGGAAGCTTTAGAGAGGGTGCAGAGGAGATTTACCAGGATGCTGCATGGACTGGAGGGCAGGTCTTATGAGGAAAGGTTGAGGGAGCTAGGGCTTTTTTCATTGGAGCGAAGAAGGATGAGAGGTAACTTGATAGAGGTGAACAAGATGATGAGAGGCATAGATAGAGTGGATAGTCAGAGACTTTTTCCCAGGGCGGAAATGACTATTACAAGGGGACATAATTTTAAGGTGATTGGAGGAAGGTATAGGGGAGATGTCAGAGATAGGTTCTTTACACAGAGTGGTGGGCGTGTGGAATGTGCTGCCGGCAGTGGTAGTAGAGTCAGATACTTTAGAGACTTTTAACCGACTCTTGGATAGGCACATAGAGGATAGTAAAATGTAGGGTATGCAAGGTAGATTGATCTTAGTAGGGTAATACTTCGGCACAACACTGTGGGCCGAAGGGCCTGTACTGTTCTATGTTCTATGTTCTGTCTCTGTCTCAGGCTTGTTGCTCCAGCGAAGCTCAGTGCAAGCTCGAATAACAGCACCTCATTCTCCACTTGGAGGCTCTCCAGTCTTTTGGACTCAGTATCGAGGTTCAACAATTTTACAGTTTGAGACACCTTCTCCCACGTCCTTATGCCAATTCCCACACACCAGGCCTCGCTATCACATGAGCTGTTACCACACACTACCAATTGTCCCCATTAGTAGCTACTCACGCTCCTAGTCAGATCATATCTACTCCTTTGTCTGTCCAACTGTTCTTCTCTCTCTGGGCTCTATCTCCACCTACCGTTTGCTCCTTATCACCTCCCGTGCCCCCCCACCCCCGACCCTATCCTTGACATTAAAACGTTGCTACCATCAGAACTGACGAAGGGTCACTGGACTCGAAACGTTCATTGATTTCTCTCCACAGATGCTGCCAAACTTACTGAGATTTTCTAGCAATTTCTGTTTGCGTTTCGATGGGGGAGGCATTGGCACAGTTTAATGGTCCTGGACTAGTGACCCAGAGTCCCATGTTAAAGCTCCAGGGACCTGGGTCCGAATCCCAACCCAGCTGAAGGTGAAATCTGAATTCAATGATCAAAAAATATGTGGTCTAACGGTAACTATTACCATTTGAAAAGCTCCGAGAAAGCATGACCTGCTGATGCTGGAGTCAGGGATAACACAGTGTGGAGCTGGAGGAACACAGCAGGCCCAGGCAGCATCAGAGGAGCAGGAAAGTTGACGTTTCGGGTCGGGACCCTTCTTCATAAATCAGAATTCAGATTACCTGTTCCTCTGATGCTGCCTGGCCTGCTGTGTTCCTCCAGCTCCACACTGTGTTACCTCTATATTCGAAAAAACTCCACCTGGCTCACAAATGCCCTTTCTGGGGGCCCAGACCCACGGCAATGCAACTGATTCTTAATTGTCCTCCTATGGATGGGCAATAAGTGTTGGCTTAGCCATAGATGCCCCCAGCCCAGATGCCCCCAGCCCAGAAGGACAACCCAGCAGGGTTAGGAGAATGGATTGCAAACACTCTCCTTCTCCATTTACTAAGCTTGGAATCAGTTATGCTGAGAGCAAGTGAAGCTCGGACGTGATTTTCAGATCCTTTGGTCACACACAATTGGCTTAGAATCGTACAGTACAGAAGCCCTTCGGCCCATCAAGGCTGCACTGCCAAAAACTACACTAACTCTATGCTAGCCCCATTGTCCAGCACACGGACCATTGCCTTGAATTTAATGATAATTCAAGCGCTCATCCAAGTATGATGAAGGAATAATAAATGATTTTATTGTCACGAGTAGTTTAGAACATAGAACATAGAACAGTACAGCACGGTACAGGCCCCTCGGCCCACGATGTTGTGCTGAACTTTTACCCTAATCCTAAGGTCTATCTAACCTCCACCCCTACCTTATACTACCATCCATATGCCTATCTAATAGCCGCTTAAATGCCCCTAATGAGGCCGACTCCACTACCCTCTCCGGCAATGCATTCCATGCCCCGACCACTCTCTAAGTAAAGAACCTACCTCTGACGTCTCCCCTGTATCTACCTCCACTCACTTTAAAACTATGCCCCCTCAAAATAGCTACCTCCACCCAAGGAAAAAGTCTCTAGCTGTCCATTCTGTATATACCTCTGATCATTTTGTACACCTCTCATTCTGCATCGTTCTAAAGAGAAAAACCCTAGCTCTCTCAACCTTTCTTCGTAAGACCTTCCCTCCATTCCAGGCAACATCCTGGTAAATCTTCTCTGCACCTTTTCCAATGCTTCCACATCTTTCCTGTAATGAGGCAACCAGAACTGGACACAATACTCCAGATGTGGCCGAACCAGGCTTTTGTAAAGCTGGAGCATAACTTCACAGCTCTTGAACTCAATCCCTCTATTAATGAAAGCTATACACCATACGCCTTCTTAACAACTCTATCCACCTGGGTGGCAGCTTTCAGGGAACTGTGAACATGAACCCCAAGGTCCCTCTGCTCCTCCACACTGCCAAGAATCTTTCCATTAACCCTGTATTCTGCTTTCAAGTTTGTCCTTCCAAAATGAATCACCTCACACTTTTCAGGGTTAAACTCTGCCACTTCTCAGCCCAGCTCTGCATCCTATCAATGTCCCTTTGTAACCTAGAACAGCCCTCCGCACAGTCCACAATGTGACCCACCTTCGTATCATCCGCAAACTTACTAATCCACCCTTCCACTCCTTCATCCAAATCATTTACAAAGATCACAAACAGAAGAGGACCCTGAACGGATCCTTGTGGTACACCACTCATAACTGAGCACCATGTTGAACATTTTCCGTCCACTACCACCCTCTGTCTTCTAAGGGTCAGCCAATTCTGAATCCAATCTGCCACATTTCCCCCATCCCATGCCTCCTTACTTTCTGCATGAGTCTACCATTGGGAACCTTATCAAACGCCTTACTTAAATCCATGTATACCACATCCACTGCTCCACCTTCATCCACGTGTTTGGTCACCTCTTCAAAGAATTCAATAAGGTTTGTGAGGCATGATCTACCCCTCACAAATCCATGCTGACTATCACGAATCAAACTGTGCCTTTCCAAGTGATCATAAATCCTATCTCTCAGAGCCCTTTCCAATAATTTGCCCACCGCTGACATAAGACTAACTGGCCTGTAATTTCCAGGGTTATCCCTACTCCCTTTTTTGAACAAGGGAATGACATTTGCCTCTCTCCAATCTTCCGGCACTATACCCGTGGACAGTGAGGACGGAAAGATCATCGCCAAAGGCCCTGTGATCTCTTCCCTTGCTTCCCATTTATTGTGAGAAAACCTTCTTCTGTTGTCGCCACAATCCAGATCCATGTTGAATGGTTTTAAGAATAAGAAAAAACAAAATAGATATAGCTTGAAGAGAGTCTATCAGTCCTGAGCCAGCTCATCATCAATGATACCTTCGCTGCCATCCCCTCCCTCCACCACCTCGCTGCCATCTACATTGGACCCAACAGACACTGAAGCTGCCAATCCTCAGGGCCCATCTTTCACCGCTGGGTCTGACCAAAGTCCAGTACAGCTCCAACACTGCCTCCCTGCTTTCATAATCTATGCTTCGAATGATAAAGGTTAAGTGTCCTGGATGTATTAGCGATAAGAAGAGTTTGGACAAACATAGATTGTTTTTACTAGAGTCTCAGAAGCTAAAGAGTGGCCTGATAGCAGTTTATAAAATTATGAGAGATGCTGATAGGTTGGCTAGTCGGAGTCTCTTTCCCAGGGTGGAAACATCAAAGCCTAGGGGCACAGGTTTAAGGTGAGAGGGGGAATGTCTAAAGGAGATGTGCAAGGTAGATTTTGAACACAGAGGGTGGTAGATGCCTGGAACACGCTGCCAGGGGAGGTGGTAGAGGCAGATACAATAGCAACATTTAAAAGGCATTAATACAGACACATAAACAGGCAGGGAATAGGGGGATTTGGACTATGTGCGGGCAGACAGAATTAGTTTACAATAGCATCATGGTCGGTACAGATACAGTGGGCTAGAGGGTCTATTATGTGCTGTACTGTTCTGTATTTTATGTATGCTTTCTTAACCACCCTATTAACCTGTCTGTCATCAACAGGGATTTGTGGACAAGGACCCCACCCCCCCGCTCCAGATTTCTTTGTTCCTAGTGTCCTACCATTCATCGAGTACTCCCTTGACTTGTTATTTCTTTCAAAATGCATTGCCTCACATTTATCAGTGTTTAATTCCACCTGCTACTGACTTCAGAGGGCTATCTGTATGGACACGGCTCTTGATAACTATGCAAAGAAATATCATATTCTAAACCTTTGCCTCTGGGAGTATCGCAATGAAGGGAAATGTTGCTGAAAGCATTTCTAAAGCACTTCACTTCTTCTGGAAATTGGAGATACCTTATTTTTCCCTGGCACAACTACTTGATAAGACCCATTGTTGAAATGTTATCCAAAAGTAATGCTTTAATTTTAAAAATAGCACCTTTCCATAAGCCACATCAAAGAGTGCTCTGAGAATTTAATCAACGTTGAAAGTCTGCCAAAAAAGCACTGAAATAATGGCCATTTGTGAGACATTTCTAATGTCAGTGAAACTTTAAGCAGATTGCAACCTAATAATGTGCATTCCACGTTATTGAAAATGTATTCTTTCCTGTGACAATTAAAATGCAACACATGAATGCAATGAATTATTAAAATCAAATCAACCTTTTCAACAAGCAAATGTTGAGTAATTTTCCCTGAATCCTAACATAATCTTAGACAAGCCACTCAGTCTGCGAACGATCTAAGAAAGAATCTATGCAGATTTCTTAAAATTTCTGAGAAATTCAGTCACGATATTTTAAGAATGACACCACCTAAACTCTCCCATTGAAGAGCAATTAGTCTGGGTCTTGGGTTAATGCATCTGCCCCTAAATTAAACAAACTGTTACCAGTCTTTCACTGGAGATTATGGGTGGTTAATAACCAAAACAAAATGGAGTCTGGGTTGCCAACTTTGGTCACATCTGTTCCAGGAGGTTTTGTCATGAGACCGCTACCCCACCCCCGCCACTGCCACCAAACCCATCTCTCCCCGAATGGTCTATTTCTCCCTCTCAATATTTCCAGAAATAATTCGTGAATATGGCCAAAGGAAATGAAGGAAAAAGCCAGTATTCAAAACCTTGATGACTTGACTTCCCAAAGTGGGGGGGGTCCCGATTCCTCGTGTGGGGCCGCGAGATGAACATCAGTTAGCCACAAACTCTGAGCGAGCAACGGTCACCGTGGAGCACCGACTGCCTACCCCTCCCACCCCCGCTCTCGGTTTCTCCCCCCAACCCCACCCTCCAGACTGTCAGTGAGGGACGGTGACAATTTGCAAGCCTCAGAATGGAGGTCACGGTGGGGAAGAAGTTTGGGAAGCTGTGCTCGTGGCTCGGGATCAAGGTGCAATTCTGGGACTCTCCAGGGAAATGTGGCAGGAGTTGGTAACCCTTAAGTGTAGAGATGCTGTAAACTCCTAAAGGCATCACTCCCCCCTCTTTCTCCTCATCACGATGTTCCTCATGGCAATCTACACTGGATCTTAGGGGATTGTGCATGCCCCATTGTTGACTATATTTAATATTCCCAGACAAATATGTGCAGGACATTGGTTAGGGGACTATTGGAATACTGCATTCAGTTCCAGTCTCCCTGCTATAGGAAAGATGCTGTGAAACTTGAAAGGGTTCTGAAAAGATGTACAAGGATGTTGCCAAGGTTGGAGGGTTTGACCTATAGGGAGAGGCTGAAAAGGCTGGGGGCTATTTTCCCTGGACCATCGGAAGCTGAGGGGTGACCTTATGGAGGTTCACAAAATCATGAGGGGCATGGATCTGGTGATTGATAAGACCTTTGCCCCAGAGCGGCGGAGTCCAAAACTAGAGGGGCATAGATTTAAGGTGAGAGGTGAAAGACTTAAAAGGGACCTAAGGCGCAACTTTTCACGAGAGGGTGGTGTGTGTATGGAATGAGCTGGCAGAGGAGGTGGTGGAGGCTGGTACAATGACAGTATTTAAAAGGCATCTGGATGGGTGCATGAATAGGAAGGGTTGAGAGGGATATGGGCCAAATGGGACTAGATTAATTTAGGATATTTGATCAGCATGGACGAGTTGGGCCAAAGGGTCTGTTTCCGTGCTGTACATCTCTATGACTCTAAATTCCTGATCTTTTCGGTAATATGGGCAGGAAAATGGAGCTGATGCCCAGGTCCTGATCATATTAAATAGCAGAACAGGTTTGAGGGGCTGAATGGCCTACTCCTGCTCCTATTTCCTACATTCTGACTTGTCGCTTATGCTTTATTGAAGAGAAGATTTGCTGCAAACAAACACCAGCCTTGTCTCCCACTTGAGTTAAGAGACCAACAAGAGAGGCAGGATGGATATTTTAGGGAATGTTCTGTTTGATACAAAGGGAATTAGCGTTGTATTAATTAAAGCTCCAGCTGGCAATAAGTATAAAGACTGCCGTGAATGTTTACACACACACTCTAACACCCTGCCACGTACCAATACACAACATTTCCATTCCCGCCCTCCCAAAGCCAGACTATCACCGCGGTCAGACACAACTCAAGACCAGGACTGGAGATCAGCTGCACATTTTTATATGGCTGGAGAGGGCTGCGTATTTTACCTGAACCCTCCCGACATCAGAAACTATGCGAGAATATTGTGGTATTGAAGAATTGAACCAATTACAAACATTACATTCACTGGCACATCAGTGTCTAGGCTAACATTAAGCTCTTAAATTACACAGTGTAACACACCTCCTCTAGCATGTCATGCTTCAAGTGATTCAAGTTAACATGGAGTATGTGATGTTCACACCCAGAGCCCACATGCTGTGAGACAGTGATGATGCCATGAAAACGTTGTATCTCTTAAAGGTATATTGACATACTGTGTGTCTTAAAGGGATATTGACATACTGTGCCTCTTAAAGGTATACTGACTGTGAGACATAACATGTGCATTAATCAACTGACAATGCAGTGACTCTCAATAGACGATCATATCTAAAGGCAACAAAATGGTCTGTTCATTCACTTTCCCAGCAACTACGTAATATTTTCCAACAAGGATCACCAGGTGGATATTTAAAGGTAGGACTCCTTTCTCATGTCCTCCTTACTTCAGCTGGCAACTAATTGTGGACTCTTTTGCTTTCTTAGAAATCCATTCCCAGGATGAGGGGACAGTGAGAGGGGTACAGCATGAGCCTTGCTGGGAGGTGGGTCCTGTAGCAGAGACAGAGAGGGGGTGAGGTATCAGGAAGAAGATGGTGGTAACTGACCCTGGCTGAGGGGAGATGGTCATTGGCCTACTGCGCTATGCATTCCCAGTGCCCCTCCTCTGCCTCACCCCTGGGCAGCAGCAGTTCCAGGTCCCCCCCTCACTTTGTCTCTCACGTCTGGGGGCAAATGTCAGGGGCCGTGCAGGGTAGCTCCAGACTGACAGAGCTTGTCCTGGGTGCACAATGGGGTTTTAAAGAGGGCACCAGTGCCAGGAATGCCAGTCAATTTCAGGAAATCTCAGCAATGGCGAGTAGTTGGGGGGACAGCGCTTGGGTGAGATGGAAGTAGGATCAGAGGCGAGAGAGCTCACAGAAAGTGGGGTGGGGGGGGTTAGGGAATTAATGTGGCGAGATCTGTAAGATATGGTGTCTAAACCTGACAGATCTCACAGCAAAAAACTTTCCAAAAACTCAACTGGAACTTAGTCAAAAACACATACCTTGTTTCTAAGGAGCTCTTCGGTGCTACCAAATAGTTTGTGCAATAAATATTCAACATTTGCGGTCAGTGCCGTATGGAGCAATGTCCTTTATGGCAAAGGCGTTAGCAAATAATTCCTTTTGGGGGGTGTATATCGGCTGAATGTTCAACTCAGATGCCATTTTGAAACACAACATAGTAGAATCTCACAGTACAGAAGTGGGCCTTTGGCCCATCGAGTCTGTACTGCCAAAAATAGATTACAACCTACACTTGCCCCACTTTCCTGCACTAGATCCTTCGCCTTGAATGTTGTGATATTTCAAACGCTCATCCAAGTACTTTTTAAAGGGTGTGACGTTTCCTGACTTAACTACCCTCCCAGGCAGTGCATTCCAGACCCCCATCACCCTCTGGGTGAAACATATTTTCCTCAAATCTCCTCCAAGGCTATCACCTTAAAATAATGCCCCTTTGTTATTGAGCCTTCAACTAAGGGGAACAGCTGCTTCCTATCTTCCCTGTCCATGCCCCTCATAATCTTACACATCTCTATCAGGTCCCCCTTCAACCTTCTCTGCTCCAAAGATAACAACCCCAGCTTATCCAGGCTCTCTCCATCACTGAAATGCTCCATCCCAGGCAACATCCTGGTGAATCCCCTCTGCACCCGCCTCCAGTACAATCACATCCTTCCTGTAGTGCAGTGACCAGACCTGCACACAGCACTCTAGCTGTGGCCTAACCAAGGGCCTGTACAGCTCCAACATAACCTCCCTGCTCTTAGAATCTGTGCCACGTATGATCAAGGCAAGTGTACCACGAATGTTGGGTTTGATGTTTCACACTGATTCTCTGTCTCTGGTTTGTCAGCTGCTTCCTGGACAGTTGGGATTGTCACTGCTACAGAAACCCTTTCATTAAGCAGCTGCTGCAAACAAATGCAGAGAGAGCGCTGGAGAAACTCAGCAGGTCTGGCAGCATCTGTGCAGAGAGAGAGGCAGACAAACACAGTTAATGCTTCAAGTCTGGTATGACTCTTCTTCGGAATTGGTGCTGCCAGACCTGCTGAGTTTCTCCAGCACTTGCTGTTTTCATTCCAATTCTCTGGCATGTGCAGTATTTCACTTTTCTTTAAACTCTACCTGCTTAGATAAGGTTAAGTGATGGTGTTGTCAGTCTCAATTACATTCCACTATGATCCTAAACCAGACTGCCAAATGTAGGTTACAATCTGGATGGGAGCCCATAGCTTTTTCAAAAATAGATAGACTATGAGATCCCAAGTACTCACTAGGAAAATAAAGACACAAGATTTCATGGTTTTGATCAAACCAAAATAAACTTTCCTACACAAAGTTATAATAGTAATTCAATCTAATATCTACAACTTATATTCTAACATCCAGAATTAACATGATTTAAATAATGGCTAGCAGACTAACTGTTGTCAAACACCTCACAACATACATCAAACAGCAAATACAGTGCAGACAGACACTCAGATGTTAGTGGCATGGTAGGTCATCAAAAATCATTAAAATTTCACAAGGAGATTCAAACTTTTCCCTTTGAAAGGTCTGACTTTGAAATTCCTCCAAGGTTACTGTGTCATGGGCTGTCTCTATGGGTGCTCCCGTCCTGGTAGGTCACTCTCCTAACCTTGCACTGTACTGAGGAAGGGTCCTGGCGAAGGGTCACCGGACCCAAAACGTTAACTCTGATTTTTTTTTCTTCACAGATGCTGCCAGACCTGCTGAGCTTTTCCAGCAACTTCTGTTTTTGTTCCTGACTTACAGCATTCGCAGTTCTTTCGGTTTTTACTTGGACTATACTCCCTTGGATTCTGGAAATTTTGTGCCAGCACATAATCACAGGGATAACTCTAGCTTTTTTGCAGGCAGTTTGCTTCACCAAGACAGTACCGCCTCTGGGTTTCTCTAATCTTGCTCAGCTTCATCAAGCACTGCGTGCGGCTTTCTTTCACCCCACCTTCTGCTGGACAAAACTATTAATGAGGCACACGCCTCTTCTGACACACCATTCCTGCCATGACTCCCAAGAGGTTTCCTACACCCAATCTCGATGATTAGCTACTGCAACTGGCTCCCAGGACTTCTCCTGAGTCTTCACTGTATGGAGCTATCAGAAAGGTCCTGGGACTTCTTCCCGAGCCCCAGCGGCACACAGGTCACTGAGCTGGAATCCTTCTCAACAGATAACAGCAGCACTTTCCAGCCTGGAGCCTAGTCCTTGTGATCCTCATTCTCTCTCTCTCTCTGTCTCACTAACTCCAACCGACATTAACCTTTGAACTGCTCTTCAATGTCTCTTGAACTGTTTTGAGTGAGCTATTGAAAACCTGGCAACGAGCTCCATCCTGTTCGCAGGATAAACTCCATAGAATTTCCATAGAATCCCTACAGCATGGAAACAGGCCATTTGGCCCAACGAGTCCATACCGACTTTCCAAAGAGCATCCCACCCAGACCCATCCCCCAACCCTACCCGTGCATTTCCCATGGCTAACGGACCTAACCTAAAAATCCCTGAACATTATAGATAATTTAAGCATGGCCAACCCACCTAACTTGCACATCTTTGGACCATGGGAGGGAACCGGAGCACGCGGAGGAAACCCACGCAGACACGGGGAGAATGTGCAAACTCCATACAGACAGTTGCCCAAGGGTGGAATCGAACCCAGCTCCCTGGGGCTGTGAGGTGCTGCCGTTGTAAGTAAATGTAGCTAAAATGGAACTAAAACTGGAACACCAAACTCCCTGAATGTTATGGCTTTCCCAGACTGCTGACTGACAAACTGGATAAATGGATAGGACAGGAAAATGGATTTTATCACAACCCAAAGTCAATGTCAAGTTCCTCCCAAACTCTGTGCAAGCCACATCCCATTTCAAACACAGGACAGGCTCGCCATCCCATTTCAAACACAGGACAGGCTC